>NC_056744.1:1143932860-1144232860 GCF_019279795.1 Protopterus annectens
GTGCAGGTGTTGGCTGGAGCAGTTCTATTCGGACCGCCCCAGGGATGTAAGCCTAATCAGCAGCCACTCCCGGTATGAATCCCACTGCAGCACAGTCTAATTTGCACGGCAAAGTACAGTATAACCAGATGTGTTGTTTCTAATCCCACTAAATAACACCAAAGAACACATGGTCGCAACACCCCACTGTAGGCATGTAAGCTGAACTAATTGGTATCACAAGGTATTATTGTTGCAACACCCCCACCCAGGGGTGTGAGTCTCCAGACCTACCCCCAAATGCAGTGTATATATACACAGCTGTTGCTGTAGAGGAAATGGCCAGCTGTGGACCTTCCCATCAGCCTTCCTGCACATCCATGGACATTTCTCCTACTATCTGCCCCTCTATGTGCCCCATTAACACCACTTACCTATTGACCCGTGTTTCATTACTATTAATGTTCACATTCACAAGTAGGGGACACCCTTTTACCCAACTCTATTGGCAGAATCTGGAAACCCCTACCCATGTGTATTACCTCAGCTGTCCCAAACGACACATGAAAATAACACATGAAGGAACACCTCAAGCACATTTGGATCAGCACATGCTCACCACCTGATGAAGTCCCTCCCCAACTAACACTCTATACCCCTACACCAGCTAGTGAAACCGACACCTCCTGTCCTGCTGCTCATGCAAATCCCAACATCCTGCAAACTTTCCCTATTGCTCCCCCACAAATCATTCCAACCCCCTACTATACAGTTACAATGTCCCCCCATACCTACCTACCTACTCCTTCACTATTCTCTTCTACTCTACCACACAGGTATGGCATAACCAACCCTAACCTGAATACCTGAGTGTAACCTATCCAGAACTGTTAAACTAGAATCTCACCTCACCTTAAACTGACCTTTGTCAATGGTCATACCCGACATGTAAGCCTGACCTTAGCATGTATAATACTGACATGTTAATGTGAACTAAGCATGAAGAATGTGGTACGTAGCTATGAAAAGTCTGTTACTCTCTATGAATGTGTACACCTCAGTAGTATGTGCAATGTGTAGCTGGGGTTTACTGTGGAGCTCCACTCCCCGAGACACCGGTGACAAAAGGGAAGCATCCAGTCGGATTGTTCTGGACAACAAATGTGAGCTAAATACATGAAGTAGCATGGGGGTATGCGGCAGCAAGTGGGGTTACGGCTGTTTTGGTGGCGGTAAGCAATGCCCACACTGGTTAAGCAATATGGAGGTCAACTCAGTGTAAGAAGCCATAACCAGAGGTCAGCAAGGCTGAGCCTCGTACACACCAGCGCATACCTGCCTACACTTTCTCCACAGTGCCTTAGACACTCTGTAGCCAACAGCTCTCATCGTGCCCATTAAAAAGATAATCAGCACTCCCAGGTTCCAACCCCCCCACCCTGCACACTATAGTCTAAGTGAGTTACCACAAAGGCATGGCAGATACACATTCAGCTGCTGTTATCACAAACATATCATCCAGCGCAGTCATTCAACAGTATAGGAAATGTATGTAAGTATGTAGATTAATACCAGCAAACATGTACACATTGCTCAATCACAGTATTCCGAGCAGTCTATGTATATCAATGAACAGTGCCTGTCCACACATACTGTGAGAACAGTAGTCCTGCACAATACTGAAGAGAGGAATTAAAAACGGTGCACGCCATGGGGGCATGTGGGCATGCTTCATGCACAGAATGTCATACCTGGGGCATTGGATCCGCAGAACTGGGAGATGAGGCAGGCCCGGTGTGAGAAAACCACTACTTCTCTAACCCCTGGCAGGATGCTACCAGTGGGAGAAACAGTTTAGACCAGCAAAGTCTACTCATGACACAACCACAGGTCCGTCCCTGGTGGGATGAACCAAACCTTGTGGATCAAATAGATGTTCCCACCAGTATTGGAGGAGGATCAAGGGAAGGCTCAGATGTACATGGATTAAACAGATGAAGAGCCTGCAGACACTTGGGTCAAGACAGTATAATGGAGGAGTACAAACATGTGCAGAGAGGGAAATGTGTGGAGGTTTGGTATGGCGAGGCTAGCAACTGGTGAATGGATGGATGCTGTGTACTGTGAGCTCGGGGGCCGGGGGAAGGAAAAATGGGTAGTAAAATATGTTAGAAATATGCAAATGAAGCAGAACAGCAATAGTGTAGTGTGTAGAGCACCCGACCAATGAGCAGGCATTCCTGGTTCGGGTCCCACTATAGCACAGTCTATTTTACATGGCAAAGCATGTTATAACCAATATTGTTGCTGCAAAGCCCACTAAATAGCTCATATATATGAACTGGAGTACCGCAAAAAATGCACATGTGACCTATCTGTGTCAGACAGTATAAGGCATTAGTAAGCAGGTGTAAGCAGAAATAGGCAATAGTAGGCATATGTAAGCACTAGTAAGCGGGCATAAGGCCTTACAACTGCTTTAGAGTGCCTTAATCACTCTGTATCTAACAGGCCTTTGCCAGCCTGGCAACAAAATAAACAGCCATGCAGGACACAAACCCAGGACTCCATACACCATAGTCAGGGTAGCTATCCACCAAGCCACAGACGTAAAGAAGAATGGGGTAGTAGTAAACATGTCCTCACTATAGTATAACCAAACTGAACCTGTGAAAGGCATCTGTATGCAGTCATATGTGCCATAACTGACTACAGAACATACATATGTGAACTGGTGTACAGCAGTAAGTCCAGATGTGAGGTATTAATGTAATAAAGTGTAGAAGTTCCCAGGACCCCAGACAGTGTCCGTACACATGTGGCGAGGATACATGACACATATATAACAAGTGGCGAAGGAGAAATCAATGTCAAAAGGTGAGTAACATGCAAATCTAATAATATGCACCGCTAAGTGTAGCACAGCACTGGCTCCCGGACTACTGGCAGGATACTACCAGTGGGAAGCACAGTGTCACCCTGCTATGTCTACTCCTAAACAAATGCACATCCGTCCCTGGCAGGATGACCATAAACATCTGCCAAAAAGAGTCCTCAGGATAACATGCCATGCTTAAAAAGTAAGCACAGATGGTGACATATGTACATGGACTACATGTGTGGGAGGCCTGAAGATCCATAGGTTGAGACATCATACGCAAAGGTCCCTAGAAGTGGGGAGTGGCAATGTGTAGTGGTGTGGTTAGATTAGGCTGGAACCTGTAGGAAGGATGACTGATGTGGAGGGAGAAGGGGGGAGGGAATAATGGGTACAACATTATGGACTGAGGCGTGCCATGGTTGGATGAACCTGTTCTAATGGGAAAAGCCCATGGATGTCAGCAAGAAAGGAGGGGGGACACAGGGAAGGTACTGGGACATACCATTTCCCATGGCAAACCATGTTATGGGTAATATGTATATTGGATAACCCACAGAATAACATATATACATGAACTGGAGTAATGTGGCCATGAAATAACATCTATATATATATATATATATATATATATATATATATATATATATATATATATGTGTGTGTGTGTGTGTGTTGTATGTATATATATATATATATATATATATATATATATATATATATATATATATAAACAGGAGTACTGCAGAAAATGCACATGTGAGGTGTCGGTATCATAATGCATACAGCAGTAGTTAGGTTAAGCAGCAATAAGCTGTTGTAAGCATATGTCAGCACTAACACACGTGTTTATGTTTCCAGGCTCAGCAAATCTCATGCAAACTACCTGTAGGCATATGTAACTGGAGGTCTGTGTTTGCGTGACAGTGAGCACTGTGTACACAAAGTAAGCAATGTCAGGGCTAACCTGGTCTAACTGGCAGTTACCTGGAGTTGGTGATGCATACCGTTGAGTAAATATGCTCACAACTGCTTACAAGTGCCTTAATCACCCTGCATCCCACAGCCCTTGTTCAACCCTGCAACATAATTGACAGTCACTGCATGGCCCAAACCCAGGACCCTGCATACCATAATCATAATGAATTAACACTACACCATGTCGGATATACAAACATCCCATGATATATCATGCAGCACGGTCAGTCTGCATAAGGGGAATTGTACTAAAAGCACAATACTCAACCTCTTATTGCAAACATTGTGGACACAGTGTGACAAAAGTGGGGTACATATCTGGGCACATGTGAAATATTGTTTATATACATGTAAAGCGTTGCTAGTTAAACAGTGATCTGTTGTAATACACATAATCTGAACAACATGATGTCTGCAACTGTAATGTATCAGCATTCCTGACTGGCCACATGCTTGACCTCATCACATCAATTGGCCAGATGAATGTGGGGCAGGCCAATATTGTGAGAGCCACTCATGCATGGACATATGGACAGTCATAGATCTGTATATGTTGAGAGATACACAGGTACGTATAAATGTCTGACTCACACATACATCATATCACATCAATGGTATGTAGGTGGGAGGATACATATGTCCACATATATTTAGATATTAATACAGATATACATATAGATATATGGATAGATATGTGAATTGCAGCACCAGATAGGAATAACAACCAGAACCCCCACCACAAAATAACTGACCTTATACATGGTTGATGGGGGTGGGGGCTCACATGAGGGGAACCTGGTGATGACTGCTATGTTCCCTCCACCACAGCCATAACTGATATGCTGTGCAATGCAATATCCAGCACATGCAGTTCTTGACCCCAGGACCCTCCGTAACACAGCTACAATGGTCTAACAGTAGGCCACTACAGCTGTAGAAAGTCAGGGCAATAACGGAAACATATCAACCAGTCCAGTCATGCAACTGTACAGAGAATGTATACCATCATCTAGATGTATCTGTGTGTAAATATATTACTATCTACACTGCTACAATATATCTGTATATGTATATATGTATATATGTATATATATATATATATATATATATATATATATATATATATATACATATATATATATGTTTAGCTTTCTAACACTATATACATATATATCACTATATATGGACATATATACATGCTGATGGCTACATCGGCACATATAAGTGTCTACACTAACATGTCTACATATACACAGCATGTTACATATGTGTATGCAGATATACAGCTATGTAGGTATATATGGACATAGTTACATATATGTCAGCAGATATATATATATATATATATATATATATATATATATATATATATATATATATATATATATATATATTGGTACATGTGGCCATACATCCATAGAGAGCAATGACAGATTAACAAACACACATATGTCCACATGCACCATTACTGGAGTTGAGAGGCCCCACACACTATATGTCATGTACAAATAGGCATCCCCCCCACGGCCAAACACATCCACCCCACAATACACTACCAAGTGTTGCAGATCCCCTAACCAGGACCTGACATGACATGGGCACAGGAAGTTAAGAGTACAACATCCCACTGCATGATATGTGAACAATACCAGCCTATATGATGTCAGGCTGGTATTGTTCACATATCATGCAGTACAGTCTGCCTCCCATAGGTAATATAAACTGTGGTAGCCAGCAACATCCCCAGGATACAGATACACAGACACAGATATGCAGACACATACATACATATGTATATATATATATATATATATATATATATATATATATATATATATATATATATATACATATATATGGATATACATGTGACCACACATACACACACAGATATATGTACAGTAGGATACATATGTAGTCAGTGCACACAATATGGAACAGCCACTATGCCTACAGCTAACCCCTGAACAACCAGACACTGTATGTGCCACCAATACAAATGATGACCGTTGCCTGCAACATCTACCCACAGAGAAGTCATTGGGAAAACTCCACACACAGGCTTGCAGAAATGGAATGCCTTTTATTGTGTACCATGACAGTTTTACATGCCATATCATATAGCTGTTCAGAAAGTGACATCCATATAATCAGAGGAATGCAACCGTGAAACAGTTATACTGATGCAGTAGTCAGGTAAGGTTCACAGCCATTGCTGTCCAGGCCAAGTCCTTAGATTTGTACAGTAGTGAGGACAGACTGTGCCACAGGATACCAAATGATCAACAGTATGTAATGCAGGTGTATAGTTCAGCAGCCGTTTACTACACTCTGTACAACAGCAGTGGGAGGTAAGGACATCATGTGACTACATGGGTTGCAACTGTGACATAACAAGGCATAACCAACACCATCACATGCACATTGACAAGCAGAGCAGTCCATCTGGCGGGTGGCAGTAAGCTTGCAGTAACCGAAAATATGTACGTGATGTACATATTGGTGAAGTATACAACAGTTTACATCCAGATACCTTATGGCAACTCACCCCTAATACCCCCACATATTTAACAGCCAAGGACATTTATGGTGCCCCCTGACTCAATAATACAGGCCCACATACCACTGTTACATACACTGGCCTCTGGAGTGCATAAGAGCATGCACGTATTGTGTAGGTAACGCCCACACATATATGGCCCCAGCCCCTCCATATGTGTGTGTGGGGGATACAACAGATGTGGACTGATAGCAGCAATGGCAGTGTGATATATTCACAGCCCACTGCAGAACACCTCCCCACAGCATGTCATATGTGCAAAGCTTGATATGTAGGTCATGTACTCATAGCACTCCACACACACACTTTTTGTTGTGTCTTTCGGCTTTTCCCGGTTAGGGGTTGCCACAGCGGAACTCCGGTCCACTAATGATTGGCAGCAGATTTTTACATGCCGAGTTGCCAGCCCTGACGCACAACCTTCAACGAAGGCATGCCCATTAACGCATGTCTCCACACAGAAGATGCTCTAGCTGAGAATCGAACAGGACAACGTCTTACTGTGAGGCAACAATGCTACCGCAGCACCACCATCACAGATACTCCACACACACACTGCCAGTGGGATATCAGACACAGAACCTGTGTGGTGGATAGACAATACATGTTAGGCACACCTCTGGCCACCAAGAGGATAGGCCCACAGCTGAGGGCTATGCAGATAGACTGCATTCCAAGGTAAAGTAATATGTACACACACACCCTGTAGCACCATTACTATACAAAGCATAACCTGGCTCTACTCACACTCTGTCTGTAGCTCCTGAACCTCCTACACATATATAGCTGCCCTGAGTGTGCCAGTTCTCCTGTATAAGTTATTGCTACCTGCTGTCTGTAACACTGATGCCCACACACATGTAGGACTGTACAAACATCCACAGAATGTCCAGGTTGTGTCATCAGATATACCCCTACTGTACATAATATGTGGGGCGGTCTGATATCTCACTGGGATGTTAGTGGATATGATGACACTAATTATGGTGTACAGCAAATACGCACCACGTCATGCACGACATATGTACACAGGTTTGCAGTGTTGTGGCTGGCAGCACAGACACAGGGCTGCTAATGACATGTTGCTGTGATAACCTCATACATTTACTGTTGTAACAGGGTTTGTGGCAGCATATGCCCTATGAGGGATAAGACGCCAGTAACTGTCACGGCTTTCACCATCTACAGACTGCAATCCTTACACTACTGTCTGCAGTCCACAGATAGATGCTCTGTAGGTAACACATGGAACCAACAGCACAACACACTACCCTGTCTGCAGATGACCCTGCAGATGGGGATTCCACAATAAACATGGAACTAACATGGCAGGTATGGACACATGTAGGAAAGACATTTCCACACACATACTGTTAAACCAACAGTACGCCACATGCAGTATAATAGCACTTACAATCTGTAGGTGGGTCAGGCACATCCTCCTCCTGTGTGTTGCCCTGTTTCCACAGTGTATGTTGTTGAAGGTACATCCCCAATCCATCGCAGATGCTGGTTGCCAACCAACGGCTCTAGTTCCTGCTCACAGTGAATGACAAGGGCCAACACCAACATGGTGTTCCCAGATATGGGAGTATGTTTCAATGCAATTGACTATGGGGCTGTTACCACAGCTGTTCCACATGCATTCAGCCAGGGGAGGGCTGCAATTTGTGCAGAGGCCATCAGCCGATCATGAGCATCACTTAAAATACACATGCTGCTGCCTAAGCAAAGCTGGTGTAGGTCTCCACATCCACCAGAGAGGGAGTGGGAGAGGCAAAGACATGTCAGGGAGGGGTGGTGGAGTAAAACTGCAGCTTGTTTGCATCACACACGTACCAGTGCAGGGTACCAAACCCCTGACAGCTATGTACTGCATTCACAGCTTGATGCAGTTATTGGATGTGCCACATGGGTTACCTATTGTGGAGCCCTCAAAACATATCTGTAATGGTGCATGACATCAGCAACAGGGATGCGGTAGCTATATGGTAGGTGACATACACATGCTTATCAGCATGAACAGGTGCCGGTGTCAACACAGCCACACTCTCCAGGGACACACACACATCGACACATGTAGCAGGACCAGAGGTACAGCACATCAGTAGCGGGATTGCCACAACACATCACTGTGCAGGTACCACATGCACCACACGGGTCATAAGGAGGTGGAATGGGCAAAGGGAATGAGGAGGTGTTTGACATCTGTCAGCATGCTTCTGTATGCACATGAGGGTTGTAGTGAGTGTGGCTGTAAACATACGCACCATACAACACACAGACAAACACACAGGGTGCCAGTACTGACATGCATGGGTGCATGCCTGCACGGGTTTGTGGTGGTCGACTGTGGCAGCAGGCTTTACAAGGGTAGGTGATGGGTATACCTTGGCATTAGGCCACATGACAATGGTATGCATTGTGTCTCAGGGCTGTAGTTTCTGCTCTTGCCCACACAGGTGGGTATTGCATCCTCCATCCAGTCACCTGGGTGACTATTGTGTGTGGCCAGTGCTGTGCTTTGCTTGCCATGTATATGTTCCTTACCTCATGACATGGACAGTGTCTGGGATGTGCACACCTCCCACATGCATGTACAGTGACATGTGGATCTGTACCTGGCGTGTCTGTCCCATGATGTGCACACAGATTACCATCATATGTGCCAGTCTTGTCCCCTGTGGCAGGGACTGGTAATGGGCAGCATGTTTACCTGCACCTACATTGATGGCATGCTGACAGCATTCCCTGGTGTCAGTGGCAACTGTCCATACAGGGCATGCTGTCAGACATGGTATGTCCATTGTGGGACACATGTCATGGCACCACAGGTGGTGCAGGTGTCCATTGGGGAACATGGGGGAGATGCACTGTCAGCATGTGCATGCATATTGGACAGATGGACAGGGGACATGCCCTCTGTAGCCCACTGCTATCACTCCATGGTTACTATCAGTGGCCAATATGCAGTGTACTACCAACATATTGGCTGTTGCCTAGGCATGTGTGTGTGCATGAGACATGTGCTGAGAGTGTGCTCTGGGTAATACTGTGGTTGCTAAATGTGATTGCCTGGCCTTGATGTCATATCTATGGGTATGGCTTTGCACCCCAGCCTCTCAGCTATTTCATATCTGTTTTCCCTGTATGGACATTGTGCTATATAGTAGGGCCACCATATAAGACTTAGGCAAAACCCACTCCACATTGGCCACACACTCATAACCACCTCTACACAGGATACGAGATTCGAACACACACATGTCATGTTTGGGAGTAGAACCCCTGCCTAACTAGTTTATTACACTTCTGCACTATGCAGTTATAGTACACGCCACACACATTACTGAAGTACTCCTTCCCCAAGGGTGTATTCCACAATGAATGACATCAGCAGGATTGCCAAAGCAGGCCATTTGAAATGTACTGCAGGTACTCCTTACACAGACAGTGAGACACACACAAAACATCCACGACCAACATGTATGGGCATAGAACCCCTGACAGAGGTCTATACCACACTACAGCATGGAGCGGTTATAGGATGCACCATTGGGATTCCTTCCACAAAGCTGTATTCCACAAAAAATGACATCAGCTGGATTGCCAAAGTTGGCCATGTAGTGCGTGTGACTAGCCTCTAATGCATTGCTCCGTATATAGACATGAACACACATGAAACATCCAGAACTGCTATGGGTGGGGATAGACCCTGCCACAGTTGTAAATCACACTCCAGTGGTACACAGTTACAGGATGCGCTACAGTGATTACTGGGCTAATACCTTCCCAGAGGTGTATCCCTAGGTGGGTGACATCAGCAGGCTTGCCAAAGTCAAGTATAGGACTTGTAATTCGTGTGGCTACACTCAAATGCATTGTTTTTTATACAGACAGACACACACACACACACACACACACACACACACACACACACTTGCCACGTCTGGGTTAGAGCACCTATTTAGGTACTTTATCACTCTATAGCAGTACGGAGTTACAGGATGCACTATGGTGCTTACTGGGCTATAACCTTCCTGGAGGTATATTTCTAGGTGGGTGACATCAGCAGGCTTGCCAAAGTTGAGTATAGGAATTGTAATTCATGTGACTACACTAAAATGCATTGCTGTCTACACAGACAGACACACACAGTTGTCACATCTGGGGTTAGAACACCTACCTAGCAACTTTATCACTGTACACAGTTACAGGATGTGCTACAGTGATTACTGGGCTATGACCTTCCCGGAGGTGTATTTCTAAGTGGGTGACATCAGCAGGCTTGCCAAAGTTGAATATAGGAATTGTAGTTCATGTGGCTATACTAAGATGCATTGCTCTAGACACACACACACAGTTGCTATGTCTGGGGTTAGAACACCTACCTAGCTCCTTTATCACACTACAGCAGTACGCAGTTATGGGACACACTATGGTAATTACTGGGCTACAACCTTCCCGGAGGTGTATTTCTAGGTAGGTAACATCAGTATGCTTGCCAAAGTCGAGTATAGGAATTGTAATTCATGTGGTTACACTAAAATGCATTGCTGTCTACACAGACATACACACACACTTGCCATGTCTGGTGTCAGAACACCTACCTAGCTACTTTAGCACTCTACAGCAGTACGCAGTTACAGGATGTGCTACAGTGATTACTGAGCTATAACCTTCTTGGAGGTGTATTTCTAGGTGGGTGACATCAACAGGCTTGCCAAAGTTGAGTATAGGAATTGTAATTCGTGTGGCTACACTAAAATGCATGTCTCTCTATACAGACACAGACACACAGTTGCCACATCTGGGGTTAGAACACCTACCTAATTATTTTATCACTCTACAGCAGTAAGCAGTTACGGGACGTGCTACACTGATTACTGGGCTACATCCTTCCCGGAGGTGTATTTCTAGGTGGATGACATCAGCAGCCTTGCCAAAGTCGAGTACAGGAATTGTAATTCATGTGGCTACACTAAAATGCATTGCTCTCCACACACACTTGCCACATCTGGGGTTAGAATACCTACCTAGCTACTTTATCACTCTACAGCAGTATGCAGGTATGGGACATGCTATAGTGGTTACTAAGCTGCAACCTTCCCGGAGCTGTAGTTCTAGGTGGTTGACATCAGCAGGCTTGCCAAAGTCGAGTATAGGATTCGCAATTTGTGTGGCTACACGAAAATGCATTGCTCTCTACACAGATGCACACACAATTGGCACATCTCGGGTTAGAGCACCTACTTAGCTACTTTATCACTCTACAGCAGTACGCAGTTACAGGACATGCTACAGTGATTACTGGGCTGCAACCTTCCTGGAGGTGTATTTCTTAGTGGGTGACATCAGCAGGCTTGCCAAAGTCGAGTATAAGAATTGCAATTAATGTTGCTGCACTAAAATGCATTGCTCTTTACACAGATAGACACACACACAGTTGCACATCTGGGGTTAGAACACCTATCTAGCTACTTTATCACTCTATAGCAATATGCAGTTACAGGAAGCGCTACATTGATTACTGGGCTACAACCTTCCCTGAGGTGTATTTCTATATTTCTAGGTGGGTGACATCAGCAGCCTTGCCAAAGTTAAGTATGGGAGTTGTAACGAGTGTGGCTACCATAAAAAGCATTGCTCTCCATGCAGACAGACACGCACACACACACACACACACACACACACACACACACACACACACACACACACACACACACACACACACACACACACACACACACACACTTGCCACGTCTGGGGTTAGAACACCTATCTAGCTACTTTATCACACTACAACAGTACACAGATAAGGGATGCACTACACAGATTACTGGACTACACTTTTCCCAAGGGTGTATTTCAAAGTGGATCACCTCAGCGGGTTTGTCATAGTAGGGCTAAGGGGAGGGCAGTATGTGTGCATGGGCCATAACCCATTCGTCAAGAGGTTGACACACCACATGCAGGCACACGCAGGTTTATATTCCACAGGTACATGTAAACAGCTGCTAGATGACTACTTCCTTGTACAGTCATGTTGCACAGCTAGCACTTGCACCACATAGTCTGCAATGCTGACAGATACCGGTGGCTAATGTCTACAGTGAGTGCCATCTGACCATCATGTGGTTGTAGTAATTTGGCTGTATGCTGGGTGGAACAAGCCTCATAATGGTTGGCTCCTTGTCACAGTCACTCTCTGCCACACATCTATGTACGTGTACATTTGGCTTATTACAGTGTATTGTCCTTGGATATATTCCTATCCACTGTGTGTGCAAAGCATGGTGGTGCATACTGAGGAGTGTCTGCACTAACATCTGTGACTGCCAGATATGTCTGGTCCACTGTTGTTTGCACACATGGGCTTCTTTTGATTACGTGTGTGAGCATGCCCAGTATGACCTTTCAGTGTGTTGTTGACTGACATTGCTTTCATTTCTCTAAGTCTGTGAGCATGCCCAGTATACCCGTCTGTACAGAATGTGTGGATCGATACTAGGTAGTTTGTACTCCAGTGCAGACCTTTGTGTTGTACACCTACAGGTAGCAAGGTGTATCTGCTGGGTATCCGTCGATCATTTGGCAATATGGGGACAAACTGTGCAGGGGATAGTGTGTACTGTAGGTCATTGTGTCTGTGCTGCTTCAGCCGCATGGTATCGCTGTTAGCAGAGATATTCAGACGTGTATTATTATACACAGTGATGTTGTCTGTCTCCATGTACTGCCAGGTGGACATTCTTGCTCACAGTGCTGTCTTGGGGGACAAGGGTGACTGCAGCTGTGTCTGGTATTGTGGGAAGACACCTACGTCTTCATGGTAAGTTATGCCATTCTGGAGGGGGAGATGCAGACATCTGCTGCTGGGTCTGTGTATCTGGTTCAGCACCTTGGTTGAGTGCTGGCGGGGGATCCCATACTTGTACACCCATTAACAAGACAGCCAGGGCTTATCTTGCTGTGGCAATGCCTCACAGCTGTACAGATTCACAGAGGTTGCCCAGCAGCAGGGGCCATGGGTCAGGACATTAACCCTATTGTGGTGTACGGGCAGGTGTGTAGCCACCCATTTATGTCTTTGCAGCAAGGGATAGTTTGGGGACACAGCTTGGTGTCAGACCCTGCACATTCCATGCTGCCCATGCACCCACCCCCCCATCTGTTATTCTAATCTCTTCCAGACATTATCCATACATTCTCTGATACTTTCCCTAATGGTATCACACCATGACAGGTGTGTGTTAGTGTTGTTCCACAATTCATGCAATGGGACATGATGGACATATTACTGTGGTTTGTTCACATGGCCTTGCATATGGCTTATGTGGAGTGTATTATGTTGTTATTTGGGTGTCCATGACCTCACATGCATTGGTAGTACGTGTGAGACACAGGCATTTGGCAGAGGTCTGTGGGGCATTAGGTGTTGCTGCAGGCCACATGTGGCAAGCCATTGCATTCTGTCAGGCCTACAGTCAGAGACCACCTGGCAGTTTATTCCCCTGGGGTGACAGGATAGGTGTAATAGGTGTTCATGCAAGTTCCTTCTATCAGTCTTGATCAGGTGGTGTGGATGCTGGCAGGGTGCCACGTACAGCTAGGGACATATCTGCATGGGACACCTGCACTACATGCTGCATTCTTTTACTATTGCCATGTACATGAGGGGTCATACTGTACCCATTCCCCACAGCAGGGATATGTCCAGAGAGGTACCTGTGGGTGGTGTTTGTGTGAGCTGGGAGCATGTGTGCTATTGACAGTACTTGCATCTGGCACACAGATATGCATAGGGCATTCCTGGTATGCTGGCATGTGCAAGTACACCAGCTGTTTCCTAATGCATCAGTCCTACCTCCTTTGTGATCTGCAGGTGTTCGGCCAGACATCACTGGTATCCCCTACTACAGGACCAGTTGCTGTGATGCATACCTGTATGTAAAATTGCAAGGGTGTCTCCATTTTACAGTGATACAATGTATACTGCATGTCTGGTGCACTTTTTCCCTGTGTACTGCTTGTATATCTAGCCCAACAGTCATGCCATGTCAGTCTTTCATATGGTGACACATATTACCACCATACATTTACATTGGCTTACTGCTAGCAGGTGGTATACTGGTGGAGATTGTCCTTGGCACTGCAATTGTGAGGGCTTGTCCCTGTCATCAGCAGTACTGGGCTATGGCCACCAGGTCTTACCTCGACATGCATACATACTGACCACTCTCATAAAATATGGGACACACAAAATTCTACCACACACAGACCTGCATATTGTGCACATACTACAACATATCCAGCTACCTTGGACACCTCTGGGCATCTCTGCTCCACTCGTATTATATCTACTCATGCATGTTACTACATTTCTGCACAGGACTGGGTGGGAAAAAATGACTGTTATTACATTTCTATGTTGGAGTCGGGGTAGGGGCACACCTGACTGTTTCTACATGCTTACATGGGAGTGGGGGAGTACACCTTACTACCATTACATTGCTATGTAGGATGAGGGGGCACAAGTGACACTTGTACACATTTGCTATGACTGTACTGGTATGTCATGTACTCCATTTCATTCTGTATTGCTAACTATCATGCTGTCCAGAGGCACACTAGTGTACTACAGATCATGGCTTTGGTTGCCCTACTTATTCTTATTATTGTCTGACATCCTACCCTTCAGAACTGGCATTCCACTGCCTGCCCTGCTGTGGTCTGTCTGTGTAGGCCTGGGGGTGGGGTTAACCCTAGCCATCATTCTGGGGCCATGGCACAGGCCCTGTTTGGGTTTGTGTCCACCTGTCCTGCTGGCTGCGGTTGGTGTTGGGTATGTGAACCATCCTGACTGGCATGTGAGGGTCATATGGACACACATTTCGCACAGCCCATTTCCTGCAGTTGCTTCTGTCTCCCTGTGTAGTACTGGCTACTATGGTGACTACAGTATGTGTTACACATGTCAGGGTGGTACTATGGGTGTCTACTGTCTGCTACCATAACATTCAGCCACCCAAATCCCTTGCATGCTCACATCCAAACCATATCTACGGGTGACAACACATTCTACTCCATTTGGCAATTGGTAGGTTGATTGACTTACCTTGTGGGTGCATCAGACTTGCGGATGGTGCTGAAGGGCTGCCTATGTTGGATGCATATAGTACACTCCTTATACATGGTTGAGCACAGGTGGTGTCATGTTTGGTATCCCTTTTACTGTATGTGCGAGTTGGAGAGAGGTGTCATTCCCTGGGTCCCTACTGTGTCAGTGCATGTGCTATGCTTTGCCTCTTTGCCAAGGACAGGGCATACTGGACATGCCTCCTTCTGCCTACTGGGGCAGGCTCAGGTTCTTCCTCCTCCGGGTCACTCTGTGCCTGTGCAGGCCTTGGCATTGGTGGGGGGCTGTGTGGCCCTGCTCCATGCTATTCCTGCTGCAGCTGTTTCCACAGGATCATATTGTGTAGCATCACACATAGCATAACAATTTAGGTACATGTAGCTGGTGCATACTGCAAGACTTCACTGGATGTGTCCAGACACTGGAACCATGACCTGAGAATCCCGAACACACAGTCTATTATATGTCTAGCTTGTGCATGTGCCTCATTATGGCATTGTTGTTCAGGTGTGTGTGCATTTCTGATGGGTGTCATCAGCCACGGCTCCAGTGTGTACCAAGTATCCCCCACTAGGTGACCATTGGCAAATCTCTGGTACAGCTGTATCAGATTCTATATGTGTGAATTGTCATAGCTTCCAGGGCAGCCAGCACCCACATTCATTATAATGCCCTGGGCATCACATACAACCTGGCAGTTGATGGAGGGGATGCCCTGTGGTTGATGTAGGCCCTACCTTGCTAACCGGGTGGTGCTTTGATGCATATGTACGTGCAGTCTATAGCACCCACTACCCCAGGATATTCTGCTATTTGGTGTTAGAGATGCATATTGCCGGTCAACACCTCACTGTTGTTGAAGAAATATACCTTCTCACTGGAATGTGCTGACATGGCATACAGGAACTGGTGGAATACTCTGGATGCTGATGCCTCTGAGTTCCCCATATTATCTCCAGTTGTGCTTTGGGATGTAGCTGTGGCTAGTATACCTAGGCCTACACATACCTTGGTATCCACTGGGATGGGTTCCCCTTGTTCGGTTTGGTGTGTCAGGTGTGGCTGGCACAGCTCAACTACTAGCTGTAGGAGGTCTCTGTCCACCCTTTAGCGCTCCACTATCTCCAGCTCATGTAGCCCCTCTTAGGTTACCCTGGGTCTGTACACTCTTCTCAGTCTCCTCATTGTGGGTTGTTCGGCACATCCACACCACCCTCAGCCTCTTGCACATGTTGTTCTATGTTGCCCACTGCAGCCCTTCTCATTTTGTAGGTTTGTTTGTTAAAATTTCCCCACTTGTATACACCGGTGGTGTAGAGTGTGGGAAACACCAGTGGGGAAGGTGTTTGCTTAGTTTATAGTAGTGTTCTGGGCTGGGCTGCTGCCTGTGTAATTGGCTGCTTCTGATACATTTCACCTGCCAGATATGCTAGTTCTCCTTGATTACCTTCCTACTGCTGATTTCCCTTCCCATTGCCCTTCTGTTTGGACCCGAGGCTGCGCTGTGGAAACAGAGTACTCGGATGTGCACACTGCTGCTGTTTCCTGGTTTTATTTCTTTTTTCTTCCTGTAAATCCTGGTGCTTGGTGTGCACACTATATTACAGTTTGTAAAGAGTGCTGGGCAGGTTTAGACACACCCCCTATCTTGTCTGTGCTAAGCTGGGGGCATACCCGAGCCACAGGGCTCCAATCTGCTTACAGTGTGCCTGACACACCCACCCATGATGTCACCTACCTCTTAGTCTTGCACTCAGCTATTAATACTCTAACCCTATTGGGACCTGCCTCACATGCTGAGGAAAACCAGGATTTACTATCGTTCCCCTCATTTGCATAGGATTGCCTGCCAATGCATAGTTACATGTGTCACATTATGCCTCCCCCTTATCAACCACTATTCACTAGCCAGGTTGTCTTTTGCCTGACATTGACTTGCATGGCGGAATACTGATTTTAGTTAGACTGCTTTTTTTAGGTTTATTTTCTTTTTTCCCCAGTGTTCCCGTTTGCGCGCCACTGCCCTATACTTCACCAGCCATGACCGGCGGACATATAATAAAAGTTGTATTTTGTACATTTTGCATGGTTTGCAATGCCAATGGCCTTATACTTGGCCATTAGCATGCTTCCTCAATGATATGCAGCCTTTATTTGGAGCTGTCATGTCCCCGTTTTGGATTTTGCAAAACCGTACTCGGTTACTAACCAAGTACATTTCTATATATTACTCTAGTCCTGCACACCCTGATTCCTGCTTACTGGATGACAGATTTACCTCATTTGCATGGTTTTCACCTGCAAATGGGGTAATTTGCATATAGTGGATTGGAACATGCAGCACTAGTGCTAAAGCACTTGCACACGTCAAACGGCCAAGTAAGTGGATCGCTCAGCCGCCATATTGGCAAAATTACCTCTTAACACTAATCATGCATGCCATGCAAGCTTTTGAGAATCTGGGGGTTGGTTTAAAGCTAGTTGTATTAACTGATTCCATATATTTCATGAGAGTCTAACCTTTTCAGTGATATTTACTGGATTATAATAGAAACATATATGTCTCCAACAGTATTGAAGACCCCACTGTTATTAACTAGCTCCAATTGTCACAATCATCCTTAAAAGGATTACTCACAATGTCATCATATTTTAAGCTTATACATATTACAGTACTGATACAATACTATGAATTAGGAAACCATGAGCGGCAAGCTGCAGCGAACTGGGGAGGCTTGAGTTATAGATATTAGAGTTATTATTCTTACAGTCCCTAACAGCATCGAACAGCATCATTTTATTCATCTGTATTCGACTGACTATTTTTAACTGTGTCACTCATTGTATCACAGCATTTTATCTCTCCCTCTTTTAGGTACTAGATATTGATACAGTTTTATAATGTAAAACATAAAAAAGTCTTTGTCTAAAACACAAATTTGTGGGCTGCTTAAAACAATCCCCCCGATTCACTAATCTTCCGGGCAGGACTAGTCGAGTCCGGCACAGAAGTGGCCATTTAGGAGGAGGATGGCAGCGTGCCAAGCATATTAATGAAGCCATGCTGACTGACCTCCTAATCCTACATCGAGCATGGACGAGTGCAGGGGGCATGTCTGAGAACAGAGCTCTCAGAATAAACACGCCCCTGCAAAGTAGAACAGCAGAAACTGTAAATAAATGAGCGAGACTGCTCATAGGTGTCTGCATATCCCCACCAACAGTCCCCCATGTGTACAACAGCAACAGGACATAAAAATAAAAAGAAGTAACCCCTGTATTTATTTTTAAAACTCTGAGCACAGCCAACCGTAGCTGCGTGGGTGTGCCCATCGCTTAGCTACGGTTAAAGCAGCTTAAAAGACTGAAGAGGATAACAAGGAAGATATATGAAAATGAAGCAACACAGCAATAGTGTAGTGGTCAGAGCATCCGCCTAATTAGCAGACATTCTAGGTTCGATTCCCATTGCAGCACATACCATTTTCCATGAGAAATCTGTATACGAACATTTATTTGCATTTTATTGCTGTATAACCTACTAAATAACATTTAAATGTGAACTGGAGTACTGCATGAAATGCACATGTGAAGAATCAGTACCATAATGAATAAGTCAGCAGCAAGCAGGCGTAAGCACAGATAAGCAGTAGTAAGCATATGTAAGCACTAGTAATCATGTGCAAGTGCGTTTGGGCAATGTGAAGCATCGCCAACACAGAGTAAGCAAACGAGAATCTAAATGCATCTAAGACACTGTGACCAGAAGTCAGCAGTGCTTACCTCTGTGCAAACCTGTTTACAACCGCATGAAAGTGCCTTAAGCACACTGTATCCAATGGCCAGTGTTCTGCGCAGCAACAAAATAAACAGCCTCTGCAAGGCCGGAACCCAGGACCATGCACACCATACATGAAAAGATTTTCCACTAAGCCATGCCAGACATGTAGAAATTGCATGTTGTCAGAAACATAACCCCAGCCCAGTCATGCAACAGTACAGAGAATGTATACCTACAGCTACATGGGAGTGTGTCTGCAAATATATCACTAACTAAATGGCTACAACATATCTATAGATGTAGTCACATATATATACATATATATAAATATCCAGAGATATATACATACATATATATATATATATATATATATATATATATATATATATATATATATATATATATATATACAAATATATGAACAGATATACATGCAAATGCTGACAACTACACATATATATATGTCAGCATCTATATGTCCACATATACACATCAAGTGACATATGTACGCAGATATATGTCTCCGTAGGTATAGTCCAACATAGTAAGACATATGTAAGCAAATGTATATACCCAGAGAGGTACATATGGCCAGACATCTGTAGATACCAATGGTAGATGAACAGAAACATATATGTCCACATGCACCTTCAATGGGCCTGAGAGGCCCCAACCAATATACGTCACGTACGAATTTGCATACCCCCTGCCCAGCCAAACACGTTTGCCCTGCAATACACTACCAAGCTCATAGTATTGTATGTCTGTCACTGAACTAGGGAATTAAATCGGCCCTCTGTTATGTGTCACATGTTGACATCACATACCCCTCTCCCCCACCCACTAGGCGGGCCGATCAGTACAGGCCCATCCAACCCAGGCCACCCCCAACCCATACATGCATAACCCACAGTTCTGGTACGCCCCACTCATAGCACACACGCAGCCACCACCCCTACCCTGGTTACCGGCCCATACCTATCACACCACCACACATTGCCCCCCCCCCCGGGACCCATCCAGTATGATGTCCCGACCCAAGTATCCTAGGTGTGGTACACACCAGAGACCATGCACATAGCCAGGGATACCTATGTAACCCCGGGTGTTGACGAAAGTTGAATACCCAATGTTTGGGTTGTCCTACATGGGGACAAATGTATTCCTGGTACTAACAATAGATGTCATGTGTGACTCTGTATACACCAACGGATTTAGTTGTAAATATCACAAAGCATACATGGCACACAAGGTTGGCCGGTATGCACACGAAACACAGTATCCAGCAATACCAGTCAACATTACCGGATATGTAGCTAATGACTTACAGGTATATGTGTTTGTATAAATACCCATAACAAAATAGATATATACCTCCCCCTCTCTGTAGTACAAATGTATACATACATAGCTAGATATATAAATAAATACCCATATATACATATATACATATGCAGACACCCATACATCCACATGTCGTTAGATATATATATATATATATATATATATATATATATATATATGTATATGTATATATATATATACAGCAATATATATATATGTGTGTGTGTGTGTATGTGTGTGTGTGTGTGTGTGTGTGTGTGTGTGTGTGTGTGTGTGTGTGTGTGTGTGTGTGTGTGTAGATATACACAGATATATAGCTATGATAAGATACATCACTTAAGAATGACATATGTTCACAGGCCATGCCAATGGAGGTGAGGGCCCCAAGCAAGAAACGTGTAACACGTAGCATGAACCCCCCCCTCAGCGGGACAGGGGAAACATAAAAGCAAACCCACAAGCAATGTAAACAATCCACTGCTCCCTAGACTATAGGCAGGATACAATGACAGGGGGGACACAGTGGACCCGAGAAGTCTAATCTTGGAACAGAGACAGGAGCATCCCTTGTGGGACACCCCAAAAATTGTCTTGTTATAAGAGGAATCCTGTGTGATGACCTATCAAGGCGGGGCGTGTACATACCCGGACTACAAGGGTTGAGACAACATATGAGATGGGTCCCGTGAAGTGGAGAGTGGGCAGTGTGTAGTGGTGTGTTTAGACCCGACCTGCACCCAGAGTAAGGATGAGTGCTGTAGAAGAGGTGCGGGTGGGGGAACTATGGGTATGTAATTATGGGTCTAGGAGTGCAGGTGTTTGCTGGAGTTGGTCTATTCAGACCGCCCCAGGGATGTAAGCAATAGTCTTCATTGGGAAGAGCTGCAGCCCAATGGGCAGCCACTCCCGCTATGAGTCCCGCTGCAGCACAATCTATTTTACATGGCAAAGAATGGTATAACCAGATGTAGATGTAAATATGTAGAGGTATGTGTGTGTATATATACCCATAACTACATGGAGACATACCTCTCCCTCTCTGTGGTACAAATGCATACATACATAGACAGATATATATATATATATATATATATATATATATATATATATATACATAAATACCCACATATAGGTATATACATCTGCAGACACCCATACATCCATATGTCATTAGATATATATGTACAGCAATGTATATATATATATATATATATATATATATATATATATATATATATATATATATATATGTGTGTGTGTGTAAATATACACATATATATAGCTAGGATATGATACAGCAGTTAAGAATTACATATGTTCACAGGCCGTGCCAATGGGGGTGAGGGGCCCAGTCAACAAATGTGTAACATGCAGCATCAACCCCCCCCCCAGCTAGCCAGGTGAAACATACAAACACACAATAAAAGTAAACAAACCACTGTTTCCAAGACTACAGGTGGGATACCACCAGTGGGAGAAACCTGCCAAGTCTAATCTTGAAACAAAACCAAGAATGTCCCTTGCGGGACAACCCGAACATTTTATGGGTATTCAAGCTTCCAGCCTTTACACGGATAACCTATGGCAGGGCATGCATGTTCCCGGACTAGAAGGTTGGGGAAGCCTGATGACCCATGAGGTGAGCCAATGTACGTGATGAGTCCTGAGAAGTGGAGAGCAGGCAGTGTGTAGTGGTGTGTTTAGACCCGACCTTCACCCGGAGTAAGGAATACTGCTGAAGAAGATGTGCAGTTCAGGAACTATGGGTATGAAATTATGGGCCTAGCTGTGCAGGTGTTGGTTGGAGCAGTTCTATGTGGACCGACCCAGGGATGTAAGCAATAGTGTGCATTGGGCAGAGCTGATGCCTAAATGAGCAGTCACGCCCGGTATGAGTCCCACTGCAGCAAAGTCTAGTTTACATGGCAAAGGATGGTATAATGAGATGTGTTGTTGCAAACCCACTAAATGACACCAAAGAACACATGGTCACAATACCTCACTGTAGGCACGTAAGCCGAACTAGTAAGAAACAAAAGGAATCACGTCCAAGGCTCTAGGCAGAAATTTTTAATCCAAATGTATCCAAATTCACCAACTAAGCACTTTCACCATAACAAATGGCTTCTTCAGAGTGAGTGAAAAGCATCCATACTTTACATTAAATACTCACGCGATCATTCAATCATCCAATAAAAAACATTATTGAGCAATTATACAAGAATTACAAAAGTTTAAATAACTGAATGTGTCCACACAGAGTAGAAAAAATATGTTATACTTTCCCTAACAAAAAAATAGTTAGAAAAGCATCCTATCCATAATGTATATTAATATCTCTCAAAAATCCACTTAAAAAACATTTCAATAAAATGCTGAATAAAAAAGTTTTTAAAATATTTATGTTGCAGTTATAAACAACTTGATGAAACAAGTGTGTAGAAAATACCTAATGTTCACATATTAATACTAATTCTGTTGGCCCTATCCTTCAAAACAGGCTTTAAGGAGTTGTATTCATTCAGGCCTGGTGGAGTAGTAGCATCCAATATTATTTGCCATCTGTATTCCAATAATTCCACCCTCAACCTGACATCACCACCCCTTTCAAGACATCCCACTCTATCGAGCACAAAGAAAATAAATTTCTTGAAGTCCATACAGTGTGTACTATGCATATACAATGCATTGTGTGTGTTGTGATTTTTAATGGCCCTCAGATGTTCTGCAATCCTGTCCTTTAACCTACGGACAGTTTTGCCCTCATAAAATGCGTTGAAACTAACACAGGTGGCAATATATATCAAATTCTGTGTGTTGCAACTGCACCTGCCAGGGCACCCAGTGGTCTTAAAATAATTAGTCACCACTACATAAGGTCCTTCATTAATGAACCTACAACATTTGCAAGTACCCCACTTATGCATCCTGGAACACTTGTATATAATTCTATTTCCTTCCAAGATGTCTTTGATGTTCTTCCCCTTTAAGTATATTATTTTGGGGAAACTTCCTAAATCATTCCTCAGAGTTTCATTAAATATTGTGCCCATATTTTGTTCACCACTTCAACAACACCAGGCGTTTGACTATTATAATCTCAAAATTAATGCCTTGCCTTCAAAGGTGTTGTCCTTCTCCACCATTTCTGTGTTGTTATCCCTTAAAATGGGTTGATATCTACTCCTCCTTTTTCCCAAAAGTTCATTTATAATTTTTAACAGCAACTTTAATGGGTATCCTGTGTCTAAAAAGAAGCCAGTTAAGGTATACAGGTCCTTATTACAAGTGTCATCGTCACTCAATAGTCTAGAAAGTCTTACCATCTGGCCCTTTACTATTCCTCTTTTTTGATGTTGAGGATGGCAACTATTATAATGTAACAGGGAATTACTGTGAGACTTCTTCCTAAATATGTTGCTATGTAAATTATTTCCTGATTTGGACAATTTAATATCCAAAAATTCTATCTCATTGTTGTTCCATTTACTAGTGAATTTGAAAAAAGTAGTGGTACTATTTAAGTACTCAACAAAAGACTTGGCATCATCCTCACTTCCCTTCCACAAAATTAGTATGTCATCTAAAAATCTGTTATAAAGAGAAATTCTGTCTTTATATGGTGACCCAAATACATATGCTTCTTCCCAATATAGAAGAACTAGGCTGGTAAATCCAGGGGCACATTTCGCCCCCATAGCCACACCTGAAATTTGTTGAAACAATTTACCTTCAAATTTTACAAAATTGCTCTTCAACACCATTTCCATACTTGATGTCATCATATTTATTTTGGCAGCATTTAATTTACCACTTTTTACTAAACTTTGGGTAAAATATTCAACCCCCACATCTTGTGGAATTACAGTAAATAAGTTGATGACATCTATAGTTAGGAAGGACCATTCTGTACCATGACCTGATATGGAGTCAAGTCTTTGGAGGCAATGCCAAGAATCTTCCAAAATATGTGGAATCCCAGCCACAACCTTCTGAATCCCTTCATCCACAAAGGCAGCCAAGGGTTCAGTCTTGGAACCCCGGAACGAAACCATAGCTCTAAAAGGGGGATCCCTAGTGCCCTTGTGTATTTTCAGGATACCAAAAATGACAGGTGTGACTGGGTGTTCCACATTTAAAAAATTAAATTCTGTCTCAGTAAGTGCTCCTTGGAATAAAGCATCAAGTAAGAATAAATCAATTTTACATTGTGCTATATGCAACTCGTTGATAGAAATCCTTTGATAAGTGGTGTGGTCATCCAATATTTCCTGCATTTTAGCTATATATTCAAATTTGGACATAATCACCACACCACCACCCTTACTGGGTTTCATAATTCTCAACTCTTTGTTTTCTGCTAACTCAAACAAGGCATCCTTCTCTTCTGTAGACAAATTAGAAACATAATTTGCTCCCCATTTAGTATTGATTATGTTCTTGATTCACTTCAAGCATCATTTTTCAAATATAGCCACATCTTTGTTGCATGGGGGTACAAAAACACTTTTCCTTTTTAAACACCCATCATTGTTTTGATGGCAAACAACACTAGGATTGTCCTTGAAAAAAAGGGCCAAATTAAGCTGTCTCGCAAATATTTTGACATTAGTGAATACATCTACCATATTTATTCTGAAATTAGGTACAAATGAAAAACCTTTTGACAATACTTCATGGTGGGCTTCTTTAATATCAAAGGCACTATAATTATAAACTTTGAAGTTGGATTTAGTAAGGATTTTGCACTGTGACAACAAGTTTTCATTGTTTAAACATACTTCTACATCACATATAGTAGTAATGGAAATGTCTGGTAAAAAATTTCTGCCTAGAGCCTTGGACGTAGTTCCTTTTGTTTCTTACTAGTCTTGTACCCAGTGGACATTTTTCTTTTTGATGTAAGCCGAACTAATTCGCATCACAAGGTATTATTGCTGTCCAGACCTCTCAACTGTCCCTGATCTTCAGGGACGTCCCTGATGTAGACTCTGATTGTAGGTCTGTCCTTCTTAATCCTTCTTAATACTGGTGACTGCTGAAGAAAAGGTGGTGAATTGCCCTTTAATAAATAATGATAGTAATTCAGAGTTATAGACATTTTACGTCAGAAAATCTATATTAATCCACATTCTCTTATTCTGCAAATGTTTCAGGTTAATAGTACAAATATTTAAACAATGTCCCTGATTGTCCCTGATTATTTGAGGATTTGTCCCTGATTCTGTTGAGATTTGTCTCTGATCGGTTGAGGGCTATGTTGCTGTCCTTACCCCCACCCAGGGGTGTGATTATCCAGACTGACCCCCAAATGCAGGGTATATATACACAGCTGTTGCTGTAGAAGAAATGGCCAGCTGTGGACCTTCCCGTCAGCTGTTCTGCACATCTCTGGACATGTCCCCACTATCAGCCCCTCTGTGTGGCCCAAGAACACCACTTACATATTGACCCCTGATGCATTCATAGTAATGTTCACAGTCACAGGTAGGTGACACCCTTCACACAACTATATTGGCAGAATGTGGAACCCCCAACCCAGGTGTATTACTGCAGCTGTCCCAGACTACACATGTAAATAACACATAAAGGGAAAACCCAAGCACACTTGGATCACCACCTGGTGAAGTTCGCCACCCCCCAACACTCCAGACCCCTACACCAACTACTGACACTGACACCTCCTAACCTGCCTCGCATACATATCCCAACATCCTGCAAACCTGCACTACCGCTCCCCCACAATCAGTCGAACAGTTAAAATTCCCTCCCTTCACCTACCCGCCTACACCTCCACTATTCACATCTACTCTACAACACAGGTATGGCATAACTAAACCTAACCCGAATACCTGAGTGTAGCCTAACCAGAAATGCGAAACTGGAATTCCACTTAACCTTACACTGACCTTCATGAACAGTCATACCTGACATGTACACCTGACTTAAGCATGTATAATACCAGCATGTATATAACGTTGCACGAGGGTATGCAGCAGCAAGTGGGAGTACACCTGTGTGGGCGGCGGTAAGCAATGCCCACACTGGTTAAGCAATGTGGAGGCCAACCCAGTGTAAGACGCTGTAACTGGAGGTCAGCAGGTCTGAGCCTAGTGCACACCAGCGCATACCCATCTACACTTCCCCTGCAGTGCCTTAGGCATGTTGTAGCCCACAGCCCTCATCGTGGCCAGTAACAACATAATCAACACTCCCAGGGCCCCCCTGCACACTATAGTCCAAGTGAGTTACCACGAAGGCATGGCGGATATACAATCAGCTGCTGTTATCACAAACATATCATCCAGCACAGTCAGTCAACAGTATAGGAAATGTATGTAAATATGTACATTAATACCAGCAAACATGTGCACATGCTCAGTCACAGTATTCCAAGCAGTCTATGAGTATCAATGAACAGTGCCTGTCCACGCATACTATGAGAACAGTAGTCTCATATAATACTGAAGAGAGGAATGGAAAATGGGCCACGGTGTGGGGGTGTGTTTCATCCGCAGAAGCAAGAGATAAGGCTGGTCTGGTGTGTGAGCAAACCACAGCATCTGAAAACCCTGGCAGGATGCTACTAGTGGGAGAAACAGTGTAGACCAGCAAAGTGTACTCGTGATGCAACAGCAGGTCCATCCCTGCCGGGACGCACCAGATGTTATGGGTCGCAATAATGTTTCCACCAGTATCGGAGGTGGATGAAGGGAAGACTCGAAAGTACATGGACTAAATTGATGAAGAGCTTGCAGAAGGTTGCATCAAGACAGTAATATGGAGGAATTCCGAGATGTGCAGAGAGGGAAATGTGTGGAGGTGTGGTGTGGCAGGGCTAGCAACTGCAGAATGGATGGATGTTATGTACGTGGAGTTTGGGGGATGGGGAAAGGAAACATGGGTATGACATTAAGGTAGAAATATGCAAATTACACAGAGCTGCAATAGTGTAGTTGGCAGAGCATCCGCCTACCGAGCACACATTTTCGGTTTGGGTCCCACTACAACACATTCTGTTCCCCGTGTGAAATCAGTATAACAAAATTTTTTGTTGTATAACCTACTAAATGACATTTACACTTGAACAGGAGTATGGAATTACACATAGCTCACTCACTATTCAAAGGACATGAGACAACACACAGATATGTATACACAAACAACTTATAATGGTGTATTTTACAATAATGTATTCCATTACTGACAGCACATAGATCTGCACTTATGTAATCAGTGAGGAATGCAAGGGCCACACAGAAAAGTAGATGCAGACAGGCTCATCAATTCATACAACTGTGGACAAAGGATTTGCCATCAAGATAGATAACAATAAACAATAACAGATGTAGTTCAGCAGCCATCAGTTACACCCCATAGTCAAGGCCTAGGGGGACATTTTTTACCTGTGATAATGTCTATGTATCTGTCACATGTATGGACCCTGACCAACAAATATCATGGGAGTCCATGATATGACTGGGATGATAGCAGGAATGTCAGCAATATATAATGATAGGCCAATACCGAACAACCCCTAACCATATCACAGCAGGACAAAGCCAGCCATATATGTGCAGGACAGAGGCAGGAACACAGGACCATACTTGTAATATTGCTGTTACACATCCTGCACATTGCTAGTGTTACAGGATTTGATGCAACATACCCTTATGCAGGAATAATACATCAGGAACAGAACTGGAAGTAGCCATGTACTGATTGCATGCAACAGACAAATTGCCAGGGATATATCTAGGACAAGCCCTTTGTGGTGCACAGGCAAAAGCAAACAGACAATCCACTGGCCATCATGTGGATAGGCCCACTGTTGAGAGTTATGCAGACAGACTGCATTCCATCCTAAACTACTATGTACACGCAAACACTGCAAGACCAGCTATATACAAAGCACATAACAACATCACTCACTCTGTCTGTAGGTCTGGAACAACCCAAGACTGTGTACTTATCCTGTGTCTGCAAGCCCTGCTGCAATAGGTACTGTAACCTGCCATCTGTAACACTGCTGCCCACATACAGGAAGGATGCTCACCATACTGGAAAAGTGAAGGGACAACGCCCACATGAGTAAGCATTTTATAGTACTGGGTTGCCACGACAATGGTTAACAGAATCACTACACGGCAGGCTGCACGCAGTCAGCAACTGTTGCACACTGACTGGTGCAGAGCCCATAACCTGATCATGTGCATCACCTACAAAAGCCATGCTGAAATCCAGTCAAACCAACATATTTGCTCTACTGGAAAGGGAGAGAGAGAGAGAGAGTGTGAAAAAAAGGAAACCAACAAAAAATAAAAAAGGAAATAGAAAACAAATGTATACCATGGAACTTACACAGTGGGGGACACAGTACTACAGGCCACAACTGGGAAGGTGTCACACCCGTCCAAACGCTAAAAGGTATGTAAAACACAACTGTATGTAATTTAATGTAGTATGTGGTATAGATTAATAGGATGTATGATGTAGAATGTTTGATATGTGCCATCTATAGTTATCCCTGTAATGATGTCCCGCTGAACAACTACTCTGGACAATACTGTCTGTCCCCTATAAGCAGTGGGACATACCCGTCAACTGTGCAGATCAGCAATGAATGACAAAGATGTCAACCATAATATCTGTGTATGTTATGTTAGTGTGGAGAATAGCTGTTGGTGGATATACTGCCGTCATGATTGACACATGTGTGTCAGTGCACACCACTTGCAGGACAGTCATGTGAATGTGTAATGTAGCATGCAAAAATGCCATAGGTGTGTAGCTGCCATAAGGGGGGACCACCTCACAATGGGGGGGGGCAACCCGCCCATCCATCCCTCACCCATGTGGAGGAGCTTCTCAGCAGCCTAGTGGCACCTGTCTGCCTACAACATCAACACCTGGCAAGGTACATCTTGGAGGTGAGTGCCAATGACACACCAGCTGAGGAACATGCAGGTAAGGGCACAGGGCACATCGGTACACCACTTGTGTGTATGCATCTGCAGCTGTACAGGTACATCATGCAAAACTGAGATTTCACATACTTTGTCTGCTGCTGTGTAGTAGTAATAAACTGTTGTGTAGAAGCTGTAATACTGTGTAATTCTACTGCTGATGTAACGTAATGCTGCACTCACCTGTTATGAATGCCACAGCTGTGGCCACTGACATCAGATTTCTCACACTCCTATGTAGGTCCCTCCAGGATAAAACCACAGCAGCAGCCCGTAGTCGGTGAGTATGGTTCGTGTTCATGCATGATGATAAACTGGGCATGTAATAGCTATGGGCTATCCCCCATGCACACGTCTAACACACCTACCCATACTGCATGCTGTACACATTCACGTTTTGTTTCTGAGAAATGCACTGCATCACAATAGAGACCACGCTGGTGTATCGGAAGGTTACAACAGACACATGCAAGATAAGTGACATCCTGTCAATGTGCAATGTGTCCACAGGGATGTGACATACGGCAGGACACATGGCCTACAGTAGGGGCATGTGTGACTCAACACCACCATGGCTGTAGCTGCACACAAGCAGGATAAGTAAACATTGCAGATGTAAACCTGACCCCACAGCACTCATCACAGCAGTGTGTGCACTCCAAGGGATGTGCACATGAGTAGACCTTGCAACCATGCAGAGGTCTGGGACATGTATAGAGCACCCCTGACAGCCATGTTAAGGTCTGCTGGTTGTCAGTGTAATAGTCATGTACTGGCCATACATGCACTGCTGATGTGATCTGTAACACAGACATCAGGCATCCACAACTGGTAGCTGTTCACATACCATCCCAGGTATGTGTTGCTACAACACACAGGCACTGTGAGCATTGGAGCTGACATAGCTGATACAGTACTACAGATGCATCAATGGTTTCTACACCTGCGAGGTATGGTGCACAGTACAAGGCAGGGTGTGGAACAGGCCACAGTAACACTTTGTACATGGGTGCAGTGTTAGCAAGGGGAGGGGCCATCACCTACCAACAAAGTCCATGCCTCACACACATGTATACTGCCACTAGCATGATGTCACTATAGTTGCACTGCATGCCGTTGATCTCCATGTGTAATGCATGTTGACAGAAGGCTAATGGGAGGACTGTGTGTACAAATGTTGTGCAACTTCACATGTAGGAGTGTGGGGTGTGTGTGTGTGTGTGTGTGTGTGTGTGTGTGTGTGTGTGTGTGTGTGTGTGTGTGTGTGTGTGTGACTCGGTTGTGTTTGTAAATGCAATCTAGTGGAGTGTGAACAATGCATGTCAGGTGTGTGTGTGTGTGTGTGTGTGTGTGTGTGTGTGTGTGTGTGTGTGTGTATGTGTGTGTGTGTGTGTATATGTGTCCATGTATGCACAGGCGATAGTGGGAATGACCACATGGCGGTACTTCCACTTGGGATTGTGCTGTACATGGAGTGAGACATGGGACACCAGGACAACCTGTCAGGTATGTGAACACAGAGCAGCTGATAGCATAATAAAGTCTGTAGCATGGAGCATGCATTGGGATGTGCAGTACATACCAGGTATACACATCATATTGCCAGCAGTAGATAGGTAACCAGCTACCCATATATGCAGCACTACAAATGCAATGAGAAATTACCACATCACATCAGTGAGGGCATCCAGGTAGTACTGTCGTCCGCATGATGGGACGCTTGTGCAACAGATGTGATATGGACTGAGCAAGACTGTAGTATGAGGCTCTGTTGTGTGACATATGTAGTGAATGTAGCAGCCCCAACCATATAGGGGCCTCGTACACCATTACTGCCCATACACAGGGTAATAATGGGTGACAGCTGTGAAGCCATGTGCAACCTACTCCACCCAGGTCAGGGAGGCGATGGAGTAACAGGTAAGGTGTGGTAACCACATGTGTAGGCATGGAGAGGGATGATATGTTAATGGGCTGTAGTGATGCATGTATATCAGCAAGTGCCATGCAGGAAGGGGAACATATGTAACTGTCTGTGGGACTGTCTGCAAACTCAGGGAAGGTGGCTGTCAGTGTGAGTGTGTGTGAGTGTGTGTACTGTTATGCACTGCTGTACAGGTCTTAAGGTGTGTATTTATTTCGCCCACAGGTGGTGAGGTGGTCAGGGTCCCTCATGCATGCATACTGAGGTAGGTGTCCCTACAGACACCGATGGTGATGAAGGTACAGGTGAGGCACAGGTGGGGTTGTTAGAGGCCGACACTGCACCAACATGTCATCACACTCCTAGACACCCCAAGCCCACACACAATTACAGTGCCCCTACAAACCCCATCACATGTGGCCATAGCAGAGGGACAGTTGGCGCTTGGTGGCAATGGCCAGGAAAGTGTGCTGTCCATGCCATCAGTGTCTGGTCACAGCCGGCATAGCCAGATGTTTGGAAGGCCACCACATTGGTAGATGTACCATGGTGCTCGTGGGAGGACCGCAGGTCATCCTGCCCCTGCAGAGGTGCCATGACTGATACCACCAGCAGCATGTTTCAGGCCATAATGGAGGCACAGACATGTATGGAAATGCACTCCAGACAGGTCATGAGGCTGCAGAAGTCTGCTTTCACAGCTTTAAGTGGCAACCTCCATGAACTCGTTGTTGCCTTCCATGAATATACTGATGCCATGGATAGATGGTGGGGTGAGATGGTTGGCCTCCTCGACCGTGGTTTGTCTGTGCTAGAACATGTGGTGGGAGTGGTGCAACATCAGCGTAGATGTAGGCCAGAGACACCAGCAGCTGGCAGTCAATGCGGATGTGCCAGTATGCACAGCCACTCCCATAGTGGCAGTACCAGCCTCAGCACACCACAGGGGCTGCTGTCCACACCACACCACAGCAGACCACGTGCACATGGTCCTAGCCAGGCCTAGGTGGGACATGGTTTCAGCGGATATATGTCATCATCAATGGAGAGTAGCACCTCAAGGTCTGTACCTGCATGTGCCCATGGAATCCCTGGCAGGCACAGCTGGCATGTCCATGGCCAAAGACACTGAACTGCACACCCTGCCTGGTATGGCCTGCAGCTGTCCAACATTACCTGTGTGGGGCAAGCCACATGGCAGAATTGTGTGCATGCATACCCACACACTATGCAACCACACCTAGGACGTCTCCATAATGACACACACCACATCACCACATCCCAATCAAGGAACCACACCCCTCACCCACACACATGGTGACACATGTTTGGACCACCCTCGGCCTCTGGCACACCTGCAACACACCCTATGCATATGATGATACCTGTGCCACATCCCTGTCATCCATAACATTGATGCAGGGACAGGCTAACATGGTTCTGATGCCCTCGGTGACTGTAATGGGGTGCCGCAATGTACCACACTGTAGAATGTAGTCAGGGGTAATGTGTACAGTGTATATGTCAGGTAGTGTAGCCATGCAGGTAGGATGACATTCACGCACCATGTGCATATGATGACACCTGTGTCACATCCCTGCCATCCATAACATCGATGCAGGGACAGGCTAACATGGTTCTGATGCACACGGTGACTGTGATAGAGTGCTGCAATGTACTGCAGTGTAGAATGTAGTCAGGGGTAATGTGTACTGCATACATGTCAGGTAGTGTAGCCATGCAGCTAGGATGCATCTCAGCTGTTGGCAACACCAATTGATATCCCCATACTGTCATCAATTTGTAATGTAGGCATACATGTGTCAGCAGGAGGATGGTGGGCAGTCATATTCCACAGGGGTATGTCAGTGTGGTGACACTATGGCCATGACACATGTGGTGTACAGTTGTACACATACCACAGGTATGTATAACAGCTATTGGCCATGCAAATGTGACTGTTGGCCTGCTGGTACAGGTATAATCTGCACCCTTATGTCAACCCATCCACATACATACACATCCTGACTTGGTGACACTGTGTCTAGCCCCCAACCCAGGTATGTAGTGCTACTGAATTGTATGGCTGTCACTGCACACATGACACCATCTATAGGGTGAGGTGTGTACCAGGTCATGTGCTACATGCAGACCATCCACAGACATGTACAATATGGTAATAGGGGATGTAATATTTGTATATGGTGAATACATGCCATCATATACACATTGTCTGACACACAACGGGTAGACACACATCTTAGGGACCTGGTTGTATAGTTGCTAACTAACTAATCCATGTGTCCAGTGTGTTACAGGTAGGCTGCACACAGCACATGTATAACTGGGCCGTATCCTGTTATCTGTTATCTGTATGGGTGATGGCGACATTGGCCACCTGAGAGTGGTACGTGGGCCATATACCAGGTGTACCATGATGTAAAGACAGTGTACACAGCACCCACATACCCCACTGGATATTGTACACACTAGAACCCATCTAGATACTCTGACATACCCACTATCACACAGTGGCCACGACACAAAAACAACCCATTCCATATCCCAACAGTGGTACCACAGGGATATACATATGATGCATACACCACAGGCATAGTAAGGTGTTGCATTGCATTGTCACACCTATGGGCAGCAACAACAATATCCATACTATTGTGTGGCAATGTGTATTTTAATAGGAGTATGTGGACTCAGACCGGTGTACCCTACAGATAGGCACACATGCACATATACACACATGTGGCAGACCTCAATTGGATTCCCATGCCTACTGACCCATTGGTGTAACACTGTTGTGCTGGTACTGCAAGGCACATGTAACTGTTAGGGAGTGGAGTGTAACAGGCTACATGTTATGTTAATGGGGTTGAGAGGCACCACACACTATACGAGCTGTATGAATAAGCACCACCCTAGCCAAACACATCTGATCTGCAATACACTACCAAGTATTGGTAATCCCTAACCAGGGCTAGTGGCAACTTGGGCACACTTTTTTACCTGTACTACATCCCACCTGTATGATGTCAGGCTGTCATTGGTAACATATTATGCAGTATGTTCTGGCTCCCATGGAAAATGTATTATGTAGATGTCATCAACATTATCAGACTTCAGATACACAGACAAAAATATGCAGATACAGGTATACATATACATCATTTTATATATATATATATATATATATATATATATATATATATATATATACATATACATGTGACTACACATACACACGCAGTTATATGTACAGTACGAAACATAAGTAGTAGGTGCACACAATATGGAACAGCCACTGTGCCTACAGTTGATCCCTGCACGACTGGAGACTGTATGTGCCACCCATACAAATGACAATTGTTGCCTGTAACATGCACCCACAGAGAGGTCATAAGCAAAACAACACCCACAGGTTTGCTGACATGGTAACCTGTCATTGTGTACTATTACAGTTCTACATGCCATGCCATATAGCTGTTCAGACACTGACAACTATATCAATGGAGTGATGCTGCAGTGGACCAGTTACACTCATACAGTAGGTTGGAAAGGTTCACAGCTGTTGCTGTCCAGGCCAAGCCATTCACATTGTACAATAGGGAAGACACACTGGGTCACAGGATACCTAAAAACCAACAGTATGTACTCCAGGTGTGTAGTTCAGCAGCCTATATCTACACACTGTACAAGCACAGTAGGTGGTATGGACGTCTTATGACCACATGGGTTGTAACTGCTGCATAAATTGGCATAGCTGACACCATCATGTGTACGCCAACACACAGAACAGTTTGTATGGCAGGGGGCATTAGTCCTGTGGTACCCAGATCCATGACAGTAATGTGTATATAGGTGAAGTATGTAGTAGTGTACATCCAGATACCTTAAGGCAGCTCAGCCCTGATAACCCCACATTTTGTAGCAGCCTAGGTCTTTTCTGGTGCTCCCCCCTAGACTCAATTATACAGAGCCATATACCACTGTTACATACACTGGGCTCTGCAGTGCATGAGGGCACACATGTATTGTGTAGGTGGCGCCCACACTTATATGGCCCCGGCCCCACCATATGTGTGGCAGTTACAACAGCAGCAGTGGACTGATGGCAAACATGGCAGTGTGTTATACTCCCAGCCTACTATGGAGCAACCACTGACAACATAACATATGTTTACAGCTTGGTATGTAGGTGATGGACAGTGGCTGGAATACAGGCACATATGTGGACAATTATTGCCATACATTACGCAAGGTGCAGGTGTAATAGGATAGTCTGTAACATACCCTTAGTCAGGGAATTGCTGGTATGGATGGCCATGGAAGTAGCCATGTACCGGTAACATGCAACACACACACTGCCAGTGTATTATCTGACACAAGACCTGTGTGGTGGACAGACAAGACATGATAGGCACAGCTCCAGCCAGCATGAGGGTAGGCCCACAGTTGCGTGCTATGCAGATGGACTGCATTCCATGGCAAACTAGTATGTACACCCACACCCTGTAACACCAGTACTGTACAATGCATAACACAACTCCACTCGAAGTCTATCTGTACTTCCTGATCCTCTTACAAATATTTGGCTGTCCTGAGTGTGCCGGTTCTCCTGTATGGGGTATTGCTACATGCTGTTGGTAGCACTGCTGCCCACACATGGGACGGATGCCCATCTCACAGGAGATGTAATGGGACCACGCACACATGATGTGGGGATCAATAGTGGGTGGTTGCCATGACAGTGTTAAATGGGTGTAGTACACATATGTAATCATATATCTGACTATCTGGACATGTAAATGTGCATATATTCCCACCATAGTTCCTGGACATGAAGTGTAGGCCAACGCCAGCCCGTATGTTCCCAATGTCATAGTTGCAGGGGTTATCAGCTATGTCTAGCAGGTATACTAGTAGGCTATTGCTACTGTAATTGGGATTGTCTTCACAGACATGGTGTGTGTGGTAGGTCACATCTGCTCATAACATGTGTGCCACTGGTTATTGAACTACATCCAAAGGACATCAGTGTATAGTACTGCTGCTGGCATGTAATGCAGTTGTGGACTGCAGCGGAGATATTGGCCAATATATGTAAGGGTCTGACACAGTCTGTACATTCCAGAGGTATGCACATACGTCCTTAGTGCTACACATGTGTACCATGCCTCACAATATGGATGTGGATGGCCATGTAGGTGGGTATAACATATGACGACAGGTATATAATGTCCACCATAGGTCATATATTCACACATCCCTGCCTGGCCTGTAATGGTATGACCACTGGTACAGGGGTGCCATGGCCATATACTACACAATAGGTATTGACAAACGTCTGCACTGCATCCTACTGCCCTGTCTGACATACATGACTGTTAGGGGAGGTCCGGCAGTGGGACATCTGGCTAGTATCTGCACATGACATCCCACTGGGTAGGTACACTCAGTTGCGAGGCATGTCATGATGCACTGTGCAAGCTGCAGGCAGACTGGCTCAACACTGGCCTACACCTCCCAAGGGGGAATGCACATGTACCTGCATATACAGCAGGCTCCACAGGCATGTCACAGCACAGGGTAGGATACACTTGTGTGGCAGTGTATATCCAGAACCAATGTGAACACAGCCACAGCCATATATGGGTAGTTACCATGGTATGACAGTATATGGACTATGTGTTCGACACCATCCTCATATGTACCACTCACAGACTGCCCTACATATACTGGCCTGCTACACAGTTTGGTCTGGTGGCTGTCCGTGGTATGGGACATGTGTGTTTATGGCCCTACAAACATGTACGCCACTATTGTACCATAGAGTGGGGTAGCATGTAACATCTGAAAGTAGGATAATTAGAACAATGTCATCTACCACAGTCTGTACACAGGCTAAGGTACATATCAACACTACACACACTGTCGACATTTATCATAGGTACACAGACCTCAGTACTGTACGAACATCCTCAAAATGTGCAGGTAATGTAATGTAATGTAACCCCTACTGTACATAACATGTGTAGCAGTCAGATATATCTGTGGCTTGTTCTTGGATATGATGCCACAGAGTATGGTGTACAGCACATATGCACCACTACATGCACAACATATGTACAAAGGTTGACAGAGGTGTGGCTGGAAGCACATACACAAGGCCAATATTGACATGTTGCTGTAATGACCACATAGATTTACTGTTGTTACCGGGTTGTTGCAACATATGTCCTTTGAGGGATATAATGTCTGTGACTACCACAGCTTTCTCCATCTACTGACTGCAATCCTCACACTACCTTCAGCAGTTGACAGCTAGATGCTCCATGGGTGACACATGCAGCCACGGACACAACACTGCCCAGGCTGCAAATGACCCTGCAGATGGAGATTCCCCATCAACATGGAACTGACATAGCAGGTATTGAGACATGTACATCAGCCATATCCACACAAACACTGTGAAAGCAACATTACTCCAAATGCAGTATAGCGGCACTTACAGGCTGTAGTCAGGTCAAGCACATCCACCTCCCATTTGATGCACTGTTTCCACAGTGTATGTTGTTAGAGGTACACCACAATCCATCTGGGATGTTGTTTAGCACACAACAGATTTAGTTCCTGCTCACAGTGGGTGACAAGGGCAAACACAATCATGATGTTCCTGGGTATTGGAGTGTGTTTCCATACAACTGGTGATGGGGATGTTACCATCTGTTTCACATGCAATCAGCTAGGGGAGGACTGCGATTTGTGCAGAGGCCATCAGCTGGGCAGGAGCATTACTTACATTACACATGCTGCTGCCTAAGCAAAGCAGGTGTAGGTCTCCACATCCACCTGAGAGGGGGTGGGAGATGCAGACAGAGGCTAATACATGTCAAGGAGGAGTGGGAGTGTAAAACTGAGGCATGGTTGTATCACACACCTGACGACTATGTAGTGCTAACACAGTTTTCTGCAATTATTGGATATGCCACATGGGTTACCTGTTGTGGAGCACTCAGAACATATATGAGATGGTGAGTGACATCTGCAACAGGGATACAGTAGCTGTATGGTAGGTGACATACACGTGCCTGTCAGCATGAACAGGTGCCAGCATTAACATAGCCTCTCACAAGGACGCACACACATTGTCACACTTGGTAGTACAGTACCAGGTGTACAACCCATCGGTTGTGGGATTGCCACATCACATCACTGTGCAGGTATCCCATGTACCACATAGGTCATACGGGGGCTGTACACGTGAAGGGTATGGGAAGGTGTCTTACATCAGTGTGTATGCCCATGGGGATTGTAGGGAGTGTGGATGTGAACATCTGCAGCATGCAACACACAACACAAACACACAGGGTGCCACTACTGACATGCATGTGTGCATGTCTGCACAGGTGTGTGGTGTTCAACTGCACAAGATGGCTGTCCATGGCTAGGCGAAGGGTGTACCTTGGCATCAGGCCACGTGATGATGGTCTGCATTGTGGCTCAGGGATGTAGTATCTACATTTGCCCACACAGGTGGGTATTGTATCCCTCATCCAGTCACCTGGGTGACTACTGTGAGTGGGCATTACTGTGCATCACTTGCCATGTCTGTGTTCCTTCGTCCATGACATAGACTGCATCTGGGATGTGCACACCTCCCACATGCATGTACAGTGACATGTGGAACTGTACCTGGGATGTGTGGCCCATCTTGTGAACACAGATTAATATCTGATGTGCCAGTCCTGCCCACCTGTGGGGGGAGCTGGTAATGGCCAGCAGCATTACCCTGCACCTACATGGTGTGGATACTATCAACATTCCTTGGTGTCAGTGGCATCTGTCCATACAGGCATGTTGTCAGGCATGGTATGTCCATTGTGGGACACATGTGATAGCACCACAGGAGGTGCAGTTGTCCATTGGAGAACATGGGGGAGGTGCACTGTCTGCACATATGTGCATATTGGACAGATGGTCTGGGTGCCATGCCCTCTGTGGCCCACTGCTGTCACTCCATAGTTACTATCGATGGCCAATGTGAAGTGTATTACTCACATATTGGCTGTTACCTAGGCATGTGTGTGTATGACATATGGGGTGAGAGTGTGCTCTGGGTATTACTGGGGGTGCTAACTGTGATTGCCTGGCCTTGATGTCACATGTCTGGGTATGGCTCGGCACCCCCGCCTCTCACCCATATCACATGTGTTATCCCTGTACAATGGACATTGTGATATATAGTACGGCCACCATATAAGAAAATGCAAAACCCGCTCCACATTGGCCACAACCACCTCTACACAGGTTACAAACACACTCCCACTTGTCATGTTTGGGAGTAGAACCCCTATCTAACTAGTGTACAACACTGCAACACTACACAGTTATAGTAAGCGCCACAGATAGTACTGAGGTAGTATTTTCCCAAAAGTGTATTTCACACTGACTAACATCAGCAGGATTGCCAAAGTAGGGCTTTGAAATGACTGTGAGAGACTAGCCTAAAATGCACTGCTTCCTACACAGACAGTGACACACACAATATATCCAGAAATGCCATGTGTGGGGATGGAACCTAACCACGCGTCTAATTCTCAGTACAACAGTATGCAGTTAGAGCATGCGCTACCAAGATTACTGGGTTACAATTCTCCCAGGGGACTATTTCTAGGTGGGTGACAGCAGCCTTGCCAAAGTTGGGTATGTGAAATGTAAGCGGTCTGAGAAGCCTAAAAGCATTGCTCTCTACACAGTCAGACATACACACATGCACACACTGCTGACAGGTCAGGGGCTAGAACTCCCATCTAGCTCCTTAATCACACTATGGCCATACACTGTTACAGGACGTGCTACAGAGATTACTTGGCTATGATTGTCCCAGAGGTGTTTTTCAAGTTGCGTGACATCAGCAGCCTTGCCAAAGGAGGGTATTCGACTTGTAAGGGGTGTGAGTAGCTTAAAAAGCATTGTTCTCTACACAGTCAGTCACTCACATATACGCACATACAGACTCACACAGTTGCCACATCTGGGTTTTGACCTTCTACCTAACTACATTACCACACTACAGCAGTATGCAGTTACAGCACGAGCTACAGACATCACTGGGCTACAGCTCTCCCAGGGGAGTATTTTTAGGTGGGTGACATCAGCAGCCTTGCCAAAGTTGGGCATGTGAAATGTATGGGGCATGATTAACCTAAATGCATTGCTCTCTACATAGCCAGACATGCACACATATACACACTGTTGGCAGGTCGGGGGCTAGATCTCCTAAATAACTCCTTAATCACACTATGGCCGTACAATGTTACAGGACGTGCTATGGAGATTATTCAACTATGATCATCCCAGAGGTGTATTCCAAGTTGTGTGACATCAGCGGCCTTGCCAAAGGAGGGTATTCGACTAGTAAGTGGTCTGAGTGGCCTAAAAAGCATTGCTCTTTACACAGTCAGTGACAGACAGACACACACACACAGTAGCCACATCTGGGGTTTGACCTCTTAACTAACTACATTATCACACTACTGCAGTATGCAGTTACAGCATGCACTGCAGACATTACTGGGCTACAGCTCTCCAAGGGGAGTATTTATAGGTGGGTGACATCAGCAGCCTTGCCAAAGTTGGGTATGTGAAATGTAAGGGGTGTGAGTAACCTAAAAGCATTGCTCTCTACACAGTCAGACATGCACACATATACACACTGTTGGCAGGTCAGGGGCTAGAACTCCCAACTAATGCCTTAATCACACTATGGCCATATGACGTTATGGGATGTGCTATGGAGATTACTCAGCTAAGGTTGTCCCAGACGTGCATTCCAAGTTGCGTGACATCAGCGGCTTTGCCAAAGGAGGACATTCGACTTGTAATGGGTGTGAGTGGCCTAAAAAGGCATTGCTCTCTACACAATCAGTGACAGGCAAACACGCACACACAGACTCACACACTCACAGTTGCCACATCTGTGGTTGGACCTCCTATTTAACTACATCATCACACTACAGCAGAACACAGTTACAGCATGTGTTATGGAGTTTACTGAGCAACAGCTTTCTCAGGGGAGTATTTCTAGGTGGGTGACATCAGCAGCCTTGCCAAAGTTGGGTATGTGAAATGTACGGGGTGTGAGTAACCTAAAAGCATTGCTCTCTACACAGTCAGACATGCACACATACACACACTGTTGGCAGGTCAGGGGCTAGAACTTCCAATTAATGCCTTAATCACACCATGGCCATACAATGTTATGGGACGTGCTATGGAGATTACTTGGCTACAATTGTCCCAGAGGTGTATTCCAAGTTGCATGACATCAGCGGCCTTGCCAAGGGAGGGTATTCAACTTGTAAGGGGTGTGAGTGGCCTAAAAAGCATCGCTCTCTCCACAGTCAGTGACAGACAGACACGCACACACAGTTGCCACATCTGGGGTTTGATCTCCTACCTAACTGCATTATTACACTACAGCAGTACGCAGTTACAGCATGCACTACACAGATTACTGGGCTACAGCTCTCCCACGGGAGTATTTCTAGGTGGGTGACATCAGCAGCCTTGCCAAAGTTGGGTATGTGAAATGTAAGGGGTGTGAGTAACCTAAAAGCATTGCTGTCTACACAGTCAGTGAGAGACAGACACACACACACAGTTGCCATGTCTGGGGTTAGAATTCCTACCTAACTAGTCCATCACACTACAGCAGTATGCAGTTATGGGATGCTCCACAGAGAGTACTGGCCTACAAGTCTCCCAAAGGTGTATTACACATTGAATAACCTCAGCAGGGTTCTCAGGGTACTGCTATGGGGTGACCAGTGTGTGCATGGCCCATACACCATTCATGTAGATGTGACACATCACAGGTGGCCACACACAGGGTCATATGTTACAGGTGCATGTCTAGGGCAACTAGCTGACTATGTCCTTGTACAGCCATGCTGCGCAGCTGGCACGTGGACCACATAGTCTGTGGTGCTGACAGGTACTGGTCGCTAGTAACTGAAATGTGTGACATCTGCAACTGATGTGTTTGGGGCCCTTTGGCTATGTGCTTGGTGGGACAGGCGTGGATGGCTCCTTGTCATGGTCACCCTCTTCCACACATCTATATCCATTTACCTTTGGTGTATTATGGTGTGTTGTCCTTAGATATATGTCTGTATTCCTATCCACTGTGTGTGCAAGGCATGAGTGGTGCATACTGACATGTGTCTGCAGTAACTATTACAACCACTGGATATGTCTTGTCCACTGGTGTTTGCATACATGGCCTTCATGTGTTTAAGTGTGTAAGCATGCCCAGTATGACCTTTCAGTATGTTGATGACTGACATTGCCTTAATTTCTCTAAGTGTGTGAGCATACCTAGTAAGGCCATCTGTTATGCATGTGTGGAGCATGTCCGGTGGTTTGTACTGCACAGCTGACCTTTGTGTTGTACACCGACAGGTAGCATGCTGTGTCTGCAGGGTATCCACTGATCATTTGGCATTGACTATTGCAACATGTCTGCATAGCTGGAGGTACACCTGACTATTTCTATGTTTCTACAGGATTGGGGGTGGGGCGCACCTGACTGTTACTGCATTTCTATGTGAGGTGGGGGGGGGGGCACACCTGACAGTTGTACACATTTGCTAGGACTGTACTGGTATGTCCTGTAGTCTGATCCTGTCAGTGGTTTTACCCATCATGCTGGCTATGCCATTCCGGTGTACTTCTGTTCTTATCATTTGATTGAATACACATTAGTTTCTGACTTCCTAGCTATCACAATGGACATCCCACTACCTGGCCTGCTGTGGTCTGTCTGTGTAGGCCTGGATGGGGGTCACCCATACCCCTCATTCAGAGGCCATAGTACGGCATTTGTTTGTGTTTGTCTACACCTGTCCTGCTGGCTGTGACTGTTGTTGGTTATGTGACCCCCCCCCTCCTGACTGGCATGTGTGAGTCACTTACAGGTTCATAGGTTGGTACTAGGCTATCGGCTCTAAGGCCTATGCAAGCCCAGCCATAACAATTCCCTGGATATTTCTTCCCACAATATTTACTTCTCTGGGCCCCTGTCTAGCAGTGTGACTGACATGATCCCCGGGGTAAATTTCCTATCTCCCATCCAGTCATCAAGGTTCCTTTAGAAGAGGGCCAATGAGGTGCTCTGCTTGACATGTATTGACAGTCAATTCCAGAGTATGGGGAGTCTCTGGGTCAGGAACTTATCCCTCTAGCATGTTTTGTTCATTGTGATGATAAGGTTTAGATCCCTGGAGCGTGTGGCTCTAAGGGATTGGGATTTCTTTAAGTGAAACATGTCCAACAGCTCAGGATTTGACATGGCCTTGTATGTTAAGCAGAGATAGCCTCTGAGTAGATGATATGCCACAGAGTATAGCTGTAGATCTTTTAGACAGTCAGCATATGGCATCTGCTTTAGGCCTGTGATTCTTTTAGTGAGGTATTTCTGTGGCCTTTCCAGCTGTTGCAGATGTCTTGTGAGGTACATACCAAATGGGGCATTATACTCTATAATGGGTCTAATGAGGGGTGAGTACAGTGGGACAATGTCCTCCTTTTTTCCGGATGAAAAGCCCTTAGTGATGAGGTGTGCCACATAGAAGGATTTCCTGACTGTTATGGCGATGTGGTCATCGAAAGTGAGACCACTGTCCATCTGTGTCCCTAAGTCTCTCATTACACCTTTGATGTTTAGTGTTCTGCCACCTATGTGGTAATTCATGGGTACATGTTTTTTTTCCCAAAGGGGATAACTATACATTTCTTGGCATTAAGCTTGAGCCCATGACTCTGGCACCAGGCATCAGTTTCTGTAAGGCCCTTTTGTAGAATATCCACATCATTTGGGGATTCAATAATGGCTCCCAGTGTGCAGTCATCTGCAAACTTTGTTAGCCAAAGTCCCTTAGTGTTGGCCTGTACTTCAGAGAAGTAGATGCCAAACAAGAGTGGTCCCAGGACTGAACCATGAGGTACTCCACTTGTCACTTGTCTGGAGCTGGATTTGGAGTCGGCTACTTTTACAGTCTTGGTTCTGTCAGTAAGCCAGTTGGCAACCCATCAAGTGACATAGGGATTTATGCCCAGCTTAGTAAGTTTATCTATGATTCCAGAGTGGGGGATGGTGTCGAAGGCCTTGGCGAGGTCCAGATAGACTGTGTGGACCGCCTTACCATCGTCCACAGCTCTGGAGACTGATTTGAAGAAGTCAATCAGATTCAGGAGACAAGATTGGCCCTTCAGAAACCCAAACTGAGTGGGGTCCAGTGTTTGAAGGTTGCCAATGTCTTTGTTTATAAGTTCCATGATAATGCGTTCCATGCCCTTACAGATCAGGCTTGTCAGACTGATGGGACAGTAGTTCCCGGGATCCAAAGCGGATCCTCCCTTGTGGAGCAGGATAACTGTAGCTGTGCCCAACTCAGTGGGCACAAAGCCTGAGTTGAGGCTATGATTAAACATGACACTTAGGTGAGGTGCCAGTTCATTTTGTAGTTCATGTAGTACACAGCCTGGGATGTCATCTGGTCCCATGGATGCTGTATTCTTAGCTTTGGAGAGTGTGGTTTCTACCTGTGTGGCCGTGATTATCGGAATTTGGCAATCTTTTGGTATTGAGATGGGCCCTTTAGGGGGTGAGAGGGGGGTGAAGTTGGTACTAAATCGATCTGCCAGGATATTGGCAATATCCTTGGGATCAGTATATTTAATGCCATTCTGTTGTAGCTCAGAGCAGATCTGAGCATTGCCATTTAGATTCTTGACATAACTATATAATGCATTGTGGTTGTTTTTGGAATCTTTGGCAATTTTATTTTTGTAACTAGCTTTTGAGGATTTTATGATGGATCTCAGCTTCTTACTGAGGCTGGTGAGGGAGTTTTTTGCATCCTGGGATTTTACTCTTTTCTGAAACAGTTTCTTCCTTCTGTTGTATAGTTTGTTTATAGCAGGGGACCACCAGATTGGCTTCCTTTTTTTGGAGAAGAGCATCTTGGTTCTATTTGGGATGGCACGATTCATGCACAAGTGGATGTGCTCGTACACTGCCTTAGTGTAGGATTCTGCAGTCGAACTTCCAGATCCCATCTGCGTGGGTACTGTGAAGTTTGTCACTTCTGACTTCAGTAGCATGAAGTTGGCTTTGGAGAAGTTTTTTAAGGAGGTTTCCTTACTGGGGGGGTGGGGGTGGGATGTGGATGTCAAGGGTGATTTGGTTATGGTCAGACCTAACCAATGAGGGGGTGACCACTGGTGTGGAGCATCTATCTCCCATGTTGGTAATGACCAGGTCTAGGATATTGGAGCCCCTGGTGGGACAATGGATTAGTTGATCCAGGACATTGGAATTTATGAATTCCAAGAACCATTGGGAAAAGGAGTTGGTACCCGAGTAGTTTTCTCAATTAATGACAGGGTAGTTGAAATCACCCAGTATTAGAGTGTTTGATTGTATCTTAATATTTTCCAGTATGTTTAGAAAGGTGTAGTGAGAATCTTGAGACATGGTGGGGGATCTGTAGCAAGTTACAATTTGGATTGCAGTCTTACCTAGTGTTAGTTGCACCTGGAAAATTTCAGATGCATTGTCTTGGGCAACTAGCCTGGAGGTGTGAATACCATTGGTGAATATGGACACTCCTCCATCTTTAGTGTTTCGGTCTTGGTTTTGTGGCTGAAAAGTGTGGTAAGAATTGTAGCAGGGGTGCTCTCTGGAGCCTTGAACCAGGTCTCAGTTACTGCACAGATATCAATGTTCTCCATTTTTAGGAGTGCCTTGAGAGAGTGCATTTTGAGGTTTAGACTTCTTGCATTGAGTAGCATTACCTTCAGATTTTGCATGCTTGTATCTGTTAGGGTGGTGGTTTTATCCTTTGAACCTTGCCTAAAAAAGGCAAAGACCTCCTTTTTGGACACTCCTTGGGTGTCCCAGTATCGTGGGTGGTGCTGCAGGGCTTCCTATGTTGGATGCACGTAGTACACTGCCTATGCATGGTTAGGCACAGGTAGTGTAATGTTTGACATCCCTTTTACTGTATGTGAGAGTCAGAGAAAAGTGCTATTCTCTGGGTCTCTCCCATGTCTGTGTATGTGCTATGTGTTGCCTCTTTGCCAGAGCCAGGGCATACTGGCCATGCCTTCTTCTGCCTACTGGGGCAGGCTCAGAGTCACTCTGTGCCTGTGCAGGCCTTGGCATTGGTGGGGGGCTATACGGCCCTGCCCCTTGCTGCTCCTGCTGCAGCTGTTTCCACAGGATCATATTGTGTAGCATGGCACATAGAAGGACGATTTGGGCACATGTAGTTGGGGAGCACTGCAAGGCTCCACTGGATGTGTCTAGGCACCGTAACCGTGACTTCAGTATCCCAAACACACGTTCTATTATGATTTTTGTTTGTGCGTGTGCCTCATTATGGAGTTCTTGTTCGGGTGTGTGTGCATTTCTGATGAGTGTCATCAGCCACGGCTCCAGTGCGTATCCAGCATCCCCCACTAGGTGACCATGTGGGATGTCCCCATTGGCAAATTTCTGGCACAGCTGCGTCAGATGCCAGATGTGGGAATCGTGATAACTTCCAGGGCAGCCAGCATACACGTTCAAGATAATGCCCTGGGCATCGCACATGACCTGGCAGTTGATGGAGGGGAAGCCCTTGCAGTTGATGTAGACCCTACTCTGCTCACCGGGTGGTGCTTTGATGTGTATGTGCATGCCTATTGCACCCACTACCTAAGGGTATTCTGCTATTTGGTGGAAGAGATACATACTGCTGGCCAAAGCCTCACGGGTGAGGGGGAAATATACGTGCTCACCGATGTGCTGCCATGGCATCCAGGAACTGGTGGGGTACCCTAGATGCTGATGCCTGTAGATTTCCATCATATCCCTAGTTGGCCTTTGGAAGGTACCCGAAACTAGTATTCTTAGGCCTACACATACCTTCATTTTCATTGGGATGGGTTCCCCTCTGTTAGTTCTGTGTGTCAGGTGTGGCTGGCACAACTCATCAATCTGCTGTAGGAGGTCCCTGTCCACCCTATAGCGCTCCACTATCTCCAGCTATTGTAGCCCTTGGTAGGTCATCCTGGGTCTGTACACTCTTCTCCGTCTCCTCACTGTGGGTTGGTCGGCAGCATTCCCATCCTTGCCACCCACAGCCTCTAACATTTTGCTGTTGTGAGTGTTAAAAGTTCCCCGCTTGTTTACTTGTAATGTAGGGTGTGGGAAAAAGGGTAGGTGTTTGCATAGTTTATAGTGGCATTCTGGGCTGGGCTGGTCTGCTGCCTGTGTAATTGGCCGGTTCCAATCCATTTCACTTGGCAGCAAACCTAGTACCCCTTGATTAACTTCCTACTGCTGCTTTCCCTTTCCATTGCCCTTCTGATTCATCCCGGGGGCGTGCCATGCAATCGGTGTACTGCAATGTGCACACTGCTGCTATTTCCTGGGTTCACTTCCTTTATCTTCCTGTAGATCCCATTGCGCGATGTGCACATCCGCTTACACTGTGTCGTACATACTGGGCAGGTTTAGACACACCTCCTGGCTTTGCTGTGCTAAGCTGGATGCAACCCCGAGCCACAGGGCTCCATTCTGCTGACAGTATGCATGACACTCCCACACATGATATCACCTACCTCCTAGTCTTGCATTCAGCTATTCATACTCATACACTGTTGGGACCTGCCTCACATGCTGGGGAAAACTGGGATTCACTATCCTTCCCCTCATTTGCATAGAATTGCCTGCTAATGCATAGTTACATGTGTCACACTGTGCCTCCCCCCTTAGCAACCACTACTCACTGGCCAGGTTGTCTTTTGCCTGCCATTAACTTGCATGGAGGAATACTGATTTTAGTTAGACTGTTGTTTTTAGCTTTATTTTCTTATTTCCCCACCGGTCCCGTTTGTGCGCCGCTGCCCTATGCTTCAACGGACGTGATTGGCGGACATATCATAAAAGTATTTTGTACATTTGGCATTGTTTGCAATGCCAATGGCCTTCTACTTGGCCATTGGCATGCTTCCTCAATGCTATTCAGCCTTTATTTGGAGCTGTCATAGCTCTGTTTTGGAGTTTGCAGTACTGTACTCGGTTACTAACCGAGTATATTTCTATATATTACTCTAGTCCTGCACGCCCTGATTCCTGCTTCCTGGATGGCAAATTTACCTCATTTGCATGATTTTCACCTGCAAATGGAGTGATTTGCACACGGAAGCTGGGGGAGTGCAGCACTTGTGCTACAGCACTTGCGCACATCAGACGTGCACGTACGTGGATCGCTCGGCTGCCATATTGGCAAAATTTCATCTAACACTAATCATGCACACCGTGCAAGCTTTTGAGAATCCGGGATTAATGTACTGATTGCATGATGTGTAACATTACAGCAGAATTTCTAAGAGGCTATGTAAATACAGTTGTTAACTCCTAGATTAAAAATTATCTGATGATGTCCCTATGAAAAAAAGAAAATAAATACATTTTCAAATAGGCTAGATGGATCATATAACGATAGTGCTCTGATTAATACCAACAAGAACTGCATTGAGTACAATCATGGCTCCAAATAATATAAAGAAAATATAATCTAGGAACGTTTTCCATTTCAGAGTACAAAACTTCAAGATTAGTCCAAATGACATTAATGATACACAAATGATCATAGAAAACATTAATCATATCAAGTTAATTGAAAGAGATATGATTAATAGTAGCGCTACCTAAGCAATTTTAGGCATTGACACTACTGTAAAGCTCATGCTGCATTCAATGGACATTATGGATGTTAGTTTGAACAATAGCACCAGTTTAGATGTATCTAAGGAAGAAAGATCAAGTTTCACACATTCAGCTTTCCCTCAAAATTTCTACACTTTGAACACCCGGCTATGGATAATGTACAGTCTAACCTGCCAAACTTAATTAACAAAAGAAAGAAAGAAGAGAAAAGGGGAAAATAAAGAAAAGAACCTTGGTCAAAGTCTTATGCAACATACTTGCAGTTTTTAAGAAAAAATATATTTCCTCTGCAACAATTCCAATGATTTGGCATCCAAGAAATGTCAGTGCCCTATAACTACATAGGCAAATAAATAAGAAATTACAGTGAAATTCAAGCTGTCATATGCTGAAAATAAAGCTGTCATTTACTGAGCTAAGAATATATATTTCATTTAAAACTTCAGAGCAGGATTATAGATGGCGATCACTGCCAGATGAAGAAAAGCATATCAATTAAATACATCCAAAAAACAGTCTCCCCGTAAAACAGATGGAACTTCTTTTTTAAAGTCAAATATATAAAGTGTCAAAATAACAGGAGAAAATGTGCCACTTATTTTTGAAAACATAACAGAATGGTATTCAGCAGAAATGGCTAACTACTGCTTAATTATAGGTTTGAAGAGTAAGAAAAAATGAGCATAACAGTCCAGAGAACATCATTGCAAGCTCTGTAAAACTCAAAATGTAGAACAACTGACAATTAACTGTTTATCACAACTACACTTTCATCAGGGACAGTCGACAAATACCTAATATAACTACTTTTCAGACTTCATGTCACAGTAAGTCATATCTTTCAGCGTCTCAGCTTTCAAAATTAAAGCAGAGGGTCTAAAATCATAGCCCTCAGAACTTGCATATGTATAAATTTCCCCCCTTAGGGGTAATGCCACAAATGTGTAAATTTAAACTTTTACCAGACACAAACTGGATTCTTTGTGGTGCTAACAGATGCATGCCTACAAAGCTATACCAGAAAAATGAATCTTTATTATATTGTAAAAAATACTCAGCATGTTTCCTGGCCTTGCTATACATGCCAGTTGTAACTATAATTTTGTTAGAAGAATTGGCATAGCCTTTGCATATTTTTGTTTGTCCACAACATGGTTGTGGAACTTTCACTAAATACACATTATAATGAGGATATATACAGAGACAGAAGACACCTCAGCCTAGAACTGAACCTCAGCTCCAAGTAGTTCGAAGAAAGCCACACAGCCTAAACTTTCCTTGCCCATTTAGACTATTTTTAATGTGATTCCTCCATTTCCCAGAAAAAAATGATCATTTCAGTTTCATATTATATGTACATCCAGTTACTGCAACATTCCAAAACAATTTTGCCACCTTATCAAAATAGTCTGTAAGTTCTTTCGTTTTTTAGTATCAAATAAACCTGTATCTTTCTGCTAGATGTTTGCTTATGATCAAATAATTGAATAAACACATAAATCATGGTCCAGAAATATATTTCATCTTGCTGCTGTTGGAACCTTGCAGTGCTATCCACTGTAAATCCCATACCCTTTTAACCACTTTATTCAAGAATTATGAACAAAGACCCTAGATCAGGGTCAGATTTTAAATATTGCTCTTATGTATGTGTAAAGTTGATAGTGTAACACATTTTGCATTAGCAAGCATTTTCAGAAAGCTATTAAGTATGAAGCTCACATCTTTCATTATTTGTTTACTACAGCCACCACCAATTTGTCAAAACAACTGAGACTTTATTAGGCTCAGACCAAAAATATGAGGTAAAATCAGGATCGGGAATACTTGCGCGTGCATGCACACACACACACACACACACACACACACACACACACACACACACACACACACACACACACACACACACACACACACACACACATGGCAAACAATTAAAGCCATTTATATGAAGCCATACATATTAGATGTCTACTTGAGGTCAGAAAGAATACATGAATACATAAATAATGGCCTAAAATGTATTCCAGCTTGCTGCTGTCATAACCTCATAGTGTAGCTCCTACTCTATAACTTCTTAACTAAATAATCACAAAGATCCAAAATCAGGAACAGGTTTTAAATACTGCTGTTATAATAAAAAATTGCTAGAGTAACAATCTTTGCTATAGCAAACATTTTCTGAAGGATACACAGTGTGAAACTCATGTTTCTGCCATTGCATAATGACTGCAATTCGCAACAATTTGCTAGAACATATTTTATGGACAACAGAAAAAATCCCATTCAAGTTATTTGCTCAAGAGTTTTTGACAATGCCAAATATAGTACGAGGACAAAGGACCAAAAGTCACTGATTTTTTATAAATTATTTTAATTCACATAAAATGATAATACAATGGCAGATGCTGCATCAACATATATTTTCTGAACAATAAGTTTGAAACTTTTAAATACTGGCATTATCAACTGGCTGTAAACATCAGTGATTTACTAGAAAACTAAGTTTAATGAGATAAAAATATGAGATGAAATCAAGGATGATCTATAAAAAATCTGAGACTGCTGACAAATAAAGTATGCTGTCTGAGGTGCTCTGCCCCCCCCCCCAGCACACACACACACACAACCACACACACACACACACACACACACACACACACACACACACACACACACACACTACACACTGCAGCACTTACCAGATGATTCACAACTGGCAAGAAGAGCTGCATCAACATGCAACAATGAGAAAATGAAAATTTTAATTATTGCCATTACTGACTGGCTGTAAGCACAAAATTAACCTTTACAAGGGATAATCACAAATATGAGCCACAAGCAGAGACATTTTCTACTGCGTAGCACCATTTTTAGAGTACCTGTTTTGTGTGTAACAAGCTACAGAAGTCTGTGTCTCTCTCACTGGCTTTTCAATAGAATCAGTAAAAGAGAAGAATTCAGAGCTGTTTCATGTCAAAGTTGAACAGTGGATTGGATATAATTTTATAAAGAAAATCACAGCACACTGCCAAATGAGAATGAGGTTAAGAGGTCTGAAGTATATATACTGCACAGGGATTTAAACTTATCATTTAAGCAACAAAACTCAAATTACCATATTAAAGCCTATGTGAAGATAAAAATAGTGTTTCTCCCTATTAAACACGAAAATAAGATGGATTTTAAGGCAAACAAGAAATAAAGCCTAGAAGCCTTGTTAGAAAGAACAAAACCAGCCTATCAGCATACAGCCCAAAAACATAGTCAGAGAGATCAATAAATAACCTCAGCAAAGATCAAATGGCAGGCATAGTCTGAAAAATAAGAACTTTAGGTTCATAGGTTCATAGGTTCATACTAGGCTATCTGCCCTAGGGCATTTATAAGCCTAGCCAAAGTGTGTTTGGCTTTCGCCACCCATTTTAAATTAATTTTGCTATGCCCTTTTTCGAGGTTAGTATACTGTGCCTCTGTCGAACAGTGACACAGAAGTGATACCCGGGGTAAACCTACGATCTCCCATCCACTCATCAAGATTCCTCTTGAAGAGAGTCAATGAGGGACTCTGCTTAACCTGGACTGGGATTTTATTCCAGAGTGAAGGGAGCCTCTGGGTTATGAATCTGTCCCTCCAGCATGTCCTATTTATTTCAGTGCTGAGGTTCAAGTCTCGGCGTGTAGCTCGATGGGATTTGGATTTTCTGAGGTGCAGCATGCCCATTAATTCCGGGTTGGACATGGCTTTATACGTCAGGCACAGATCGCCTCTGAGCAGGTGGTATGCCACTGAGTAGAGCTGGAGTTTCTTTAACCAGGCAGCATATGGCATCTGTTTGAGCCCTTTGATCCTCTTGGTGAGGTACTTTTGGGGTCTTTCCAGTTGCTGCAGGTGTCTGGTAAGGTACATCCCAAGAGGGACATTGTAGTCAATTATGAGCCTGATGAGGGATGAGTAAAGAGGCACGATGACCTCCCCTGATCTAGATGTGAATCCCTTCATGATTAGGTGGGCTATATAAAATGTTTTTCTAACCACTTTGGCCATGTGGTTGTCAAATGAGAGATTGCTATCAACTTGGGTCCCCAGGTCCCTAATTACTTCTTCTGTACTTAATGGATTACCACCTATGTGGTAATTTGTGGGCACTTTGTTTTTGCCAAAGGGGGTGACTATACCCTTTTTGGTGTTTAGCTTGAGTCCATGGCTCTCGCACCAGTTGTCTGTTTCTATGAGGCCCTTTTGGAGGATGCTTGTGTCGGCTGGAGAGTCGATTATGGCACCCAGTTTGCAGTCATCTGTGAACTTGGTCAGCCACAGTCCTTCCATGTTGGCCTGTACCTCCGAGAAATATATACCAAACAAGAGAGGTCCCAAGACTGAGCCTTGTGGGATGCCACTTGTAACTGGTTTGGAGTCTGACATGGCTCCAGCAATTCTAACCATGTGGGTTCTGTCCTTGAGCCAGTTTGCAACCCATCTAGTAACATAGGGGTTTAGATTTAAGCTGGTGAGCTTATTTATAATGCCAGAGTGGGGTATTGTATCGAAGGCTTTTGCGAGGTCCAGGTAGGCTGTGTGGATCACCTTCCCCTCGTCAATGGCCTTGGTGACTGTTTCAAAGAAATCGACCAGGTTTAAGAGGCAGGATCTGCCCTTAACAAAGCCGAACTGGGTAGGATCCAGTGTCTGTAGGTCCCCAATATCTTTATTTATGAGGTCCATGATGATCCTTTCCATAGCTTGCAGACCAAGCTAGTCAGGCTTATGGGGCGATAGTTTCCAGGATCCGTTGAGGCACCACCTTTGTGGAGAGGGACCACTGTTGCTGTACACCACTCTTTGGGTACATATCCTGTAGTAAGGCTGAGATTGAACAGTAGTTTTATGTTTGGGTTTAGCTCTTCTTGTAGTTCATGTAGGACGCAGCCTGGGACACCATCTGGTCCCATTGATGTTGTGTTTTTTTGCTTTGGAGAGGGTGGCTCTTACCTGAGCATCTGAGATGTCAGGGGGGCAGCACTCTGCTGGGATAGATATTTGCCCTTTTGCTGGGGGGGGGGGTTGCGCTGAACTTGTCAGCTAGGATGTTGGCAATGTCTGTGGGTTCGGTGTATTTTTTCTCATTTTGGACTAATTCTGAGCATATCTTGGAATTCCCACCCAGGTTCCTAACATAACTAAAGAAAGCCTTGGGATTATCCTTAGTGTCCTGTGCAATTTTTCTCTCGAAGCTGGCCTTAGACGATTTTATGAGTGCCCGTAGTTTTTTGCTAATACTGATCAGAGATGCCTTCCCTTTTTGGGATTTTGCTCTATCATGTAGTAGCTTCCTCCTTCTATTGTATAGTTTGTTTATGGCTGGGGTCCACCAGACAGAACGTCTGCCTTTGGAGGATTGGGTCTTGGTTTTATTTGGGATTGCAAGATCCATGCATTCCTGAAGGTGTTCATAGAATGCATTTATAAAGGATTCTGTGGTCTGGGCCGTATTTTCCACAGGCCCGGGGGCTTTGAAGGATTCCACCTTGGTTTTGAGGAGTGTGAAATTTGCTTTAGAGAAGTTTTTCACTGTGGTTTTCTGGGCAGGGGGTGGGGTCAGGATGTGAATATCCAGTGAGATTAGTTTATGGTCTGATCTTACCAGTGAGGGGTACACTTCTGGTCTGGAGCATAGAGTCCTCATGTTGGTAATGATCAGGTCCAGTATGTTTTCCTCTCTTGTGGGAGTGGTAACAAGTTGTTCCATAGCATTTGAGTTTATAAATTCTAGGAACCTTTGGGCTAGGGTGTTGGAGCTAGAGTAATGCTCCCAGTCTATGTTTGGGTAGTTGAAGTCGCCCAATATAATGGTGTTTGGAGAGACCTTCATATTTTTCAGTGTTTTCAGGAAGGCCGAGTGAGGTTCCTGGGTTTGGGAGGGTGGTCTGTAGCAGGCTATAAACTGGAAGGCAGTTTTACCCACTGTTAGTTGCACATGGATAGTTTCTGATGCTTCGTGCTGTGCCACCAACCTGGAGGTGTGGGTATCTTTGACGAATATTGATACTTAATTTATTTTTTATTTTTACATTTGTTTACTGGGAAAGTCTGACTGGGCTGGAGGTACTTTTTTATTGGAGGCACTGGGAGACAAAGACAGTACAACATGTCTATAGGAAAAAAGAAAATAACAAAAACAGAGTTCTATATACAATTACATATATGTACTTTATAGAATATACACAAATATATTTGTTAATACCAATGGCAGGCCATTGTTACAATTATTTTAAAAAACTTGTCTAAGCTTCAACTAGATTGATATTTTGCCAGGAAAATAATAATACCTGGCAGATGGATGAAGGAAGAGAAAGAGACAGAGTAAAGTGGAAGAGAGCGTGGATATGGTGCAAAAAAGTTTAGTGTGCTAAAGTAGAGAAAAACAAATAATCAAGAATTTCCAGAAAGCTAAGAGAAAGTAGTGCAGGGTTGGCCTGGAGTAGTACAGGAGCATATTCAGTTGTTGGAAAGGAAATCCCAGAGAAGTGCCTTGAATCTGGGATTATTAGAGGTGCTTCTTATGTGTTATGGTATTCAACTGCATTCTTTGGATATCTGATTGGAGAATAGAGAATCCCCAAAGCTATTGTTGGATTTTGTGACTTTTAGTAGTAACTTGTCTGATGACCTCTGAATTCCGGAGTTAGAGTATTGTTGAATTAAGTATTTGAGTGTAGGGTAGTTGTCAGGTTGATATTAGAGTGAGCAATGGTTAATTAGTTCAAGGATAGTAGATTGGGTAATTTGAGCCAATCTAGTGTGCATAAAGCACAGCAGTGATGTGTTCTTTATGGATGGTTTATAGCAAATCTTGCTATTTTATTATAACAGGTCTCTAATTTGTTAATGTCATAGCTTCTGAGATTTGTGAAGATAGGGGAGGCATATAGAAGGTTGGAGAGTAAGTGTGCCCTGACTATGGAGTGTGGAGTGGCATTTGAAAGGTCTGGTTTGGATCTGTAAAGTGTGCTAAGCTTAATATGGATATTTTTAATGGTAAGTACTAAGTGTTTATCAAATTTTAGACCATGATCAACTGTTACTCCAAGGACTTTGGTGTGTTCAACGAGTTCACTTTTGGTTTTGTTGGAAGAGAAGATGGCAAAAGGGGGGATGGCTGTTTGTTTTAGGATTAGAGAAAAGCATTAGTTTTGCTTTATTTGGACTAAGTATGCATTGGTATTCTGAGAGGGAGTTTTCTATATCACCAAATGATTTTTGGGTTCTTTCTATGTGTTCTGGAAGGGATAGAACTGAGCAGAGAAGGGTGGAGTTGTCTGTGGTGGCTAGATGAGTGGCAGAGCATTGTTTGTTGGTGAAGATGGTGAAAAGCAGTGGGCCATGTATAGACCCTTATAGCACCCCAACTGAGATGGGCAGCAGGGTAAAGAGGTCATTTTACCACTTGACTGCTTGTTGGCAACCTGTTAAATATCTGTGAAACCAGGCTACAGCAGGTTGGAAGAGATTTAAGAAAGCTAGTTCCTTGAGTAGTTTTTGGTGTGATACCATATCAAAAGCCTTGGACATGTCAAGAAAAATGGAAGCTATGAGTTGGCCATTGTTTCTGAGCTCATTGATGGTATTGGTAAAACCTATTAATGCAGTTGTGGCACTGTGTTTGGGTCTAAAACCATGATGGGTATTAGAGAACAGATTATTACTTAATCGATAGTCAAAGAGTTGTTCATGTATGCATTTTTCAAGGATTTTGGCTATTAGTGGGAATATAGCTATCGGTCTGTCATTTGACAAGTCAGTTGAAGAGACACTTTTGTGCAGAGAGATGATACAGGAAATTTTCCAGAGTTTGGGGATGTATTGTTCAGAGATAGATAGGTTTATTAGAAGAGAAATGGGATAAGTGATGGCACCTGCTGACAGCCTGAGGAATTCATTAGGGAGTAGGTTAGCAGCAAGGGTAGAGGGCTTTAGTTTGAGTATAAGTTTTTTGATTGTACTGGCTTGTATCAACCTGTTAGAAACAGAAGTTGGGATAGGTTCAGATTCAGATGGAATTATCAGTGGGGTATGACTGGCATTTTTTACTAGGGATAGTACTGAATCGATAAAGTGTTGGTTAAATTGTGATGCTATTCTATCTGTGATATTTATAGTGGTAAGAGTTGGAGATGAAGATTGACCAGGATTATGGAGTTGTTTTATGGCTCCCCAAAATTTGGGGGATTGTTTTCGTGAGTTTGCTGGATTGTGGTGTAATAAGCCTTTTTGTCATTTTGGATTTGTTTTTTGACTCAGTTTCTTCATTTGCGATAGGAGAATAAGGAGGATTGTTTTTTAGTCACTTGGTATTGCGACCAGGCTCTGACTCTCTGCTTGACAAGTTGCAAGATGTCCTTGGTTATCCATGGTAGCTGTTTATCATATTAAATACCACTTTGACAGATACTGCTCCTCCAACAAACCATATCAATAATCAATCAAAAGTGATCCTGTAAAGGCTGTCTCCTTTCATAAATCACCTGCCACCAGCCTTTTGTGGAAATCACCAAGGTGGAAACCAGGCATATTGCCAGACAGTGACAATAAAAGCCTTTTGAAATGCTGGATACCAGCTGTGATTAAGAGCCCACATTTCAGTTCCCTGAAGAAAATTCACAATAAAAAAAATGATGGACTTCTAATAAGGTACTTTAGTAAAAAACGCACACATGTTGTCCCAACAGAATGTGCCCTTGCTGAGAAGTTACAGTACCTCTTAATTTGAATCACAGAAATGTAAACCCATATTGCTCTTTAACAGACACTACCCTCCCAAAATATCATATCAATAGTTGGTCAGAAGGGATCCTGTAATTATATTTTACTTTCGTACATCACATGCCCCCCAAAAGGGATATCCACATCCTGTAGACTTCTAATGTATCACTGAAAAGAAAAAAAATAATAGTTACAGCACCATATTTCAACTTTCTTCTGTTAGGCATATTCACTGACACCAACAATACATAATTTTATTTGATAGTTTTCAAGTAATGACCATGTATTTTCATGTGCAGTATGTCTTTTCACCCCTTCCACTAAAGACATTCATTTTCTTTATATATACTTCTGATGTCCAATTGTGTGGAAAGTAAAAAAAAAAAAAAAAGAAAAATTAGGATAATTTATTTCAAACTCTCACTCTTGAACACATATGCATACTCCCGGCATTGGTTACTTTTAGCAATTGGGCATGATCCATTTAAATAATCTTTCTGACTGGTTCCCCTATTTTTCATAGGAGTCTACCAAAGTTGCCCTGGGTATTGTGAGGGACTGCATCCCTTCTACCCCCCTAGGTAATATAACCATTTCTGGTGTATGGGGACTGGGAACCAAATTAGGCAAATCCACAGATCATTCCCTTATTTTCTACCAGTATCCATTGCCTATACTCCTTCTCACCTAAACTAGCCATGTCAATGACTGCTTTGCATAACTCATATAATTGCTTTTTTGCTTTCATTCACAACTTGCCCTCAAGCACACAACCACTTATGGCAATCACTTTTCATGTGTGATTGCCAAAGCTGGTTAAACAAGTGCCACAGTAATCAACATATTTTGCTACTACAGGACAGAAACAACAGCCACAGTAATGTACTTCACTTCAACTGTAGGACACAGCACCTCCCCATCACAATAAGTAAAAAAATTAAACAAAAAATTATGCAGGTACATGATGCTGTAGATATATATTGTCTACTGTTACCATTGTCCACACATCTATTTGGATTCCTGTAGAGAAAGTAACAAAAAGAATCACCACAGACATATTTCAGCTTGAGACTTTCATGCACTATGCTGTATTCCCCCATAACGCTCAACCAAGCTACACTAGTGATTACTTGTCTGTGATCATCCTAACTGTCCTTTGCTGTCATGCACCAAATGTCCTTCCAATAGATAACCACTTCTGGTAATCATCTGCAGTTAACAAAAGTGGTACAAAAGTAGCCACAGCAATGTAGATTAAGTTGTTGATGCAGGATTAAATCACTTTGCTTTGTCCTTAATAAACTGATCATCCTAACTGTCCTTTGCTGTCATGCACCAAATGTCCTTCCAATAGATAACCACTTCTGGTAATCATCTGCAGTTAACAAAAGTGGTACAAAAGTAGCCACCGCAATGTAGATTAAGTTGTTGATGCAGGATTAAATCACTTTGCTTTGTCCTTAATAAACTGCTCAAAATTAACCTTACCCATAGTTCTCAGCCTCTTTGCACAGTAGCCAGGAGCAAAGAGGGAAAAAGCTCATAATAAGTGACAAATTTGAAATAGTTTCTTCTCATATGTATTTAAAACTGGCTAGAATAAGGTTTTAAATTAGCATGCAATCTTCTGAAGAATATGAAATCTGCAACTCAAAAGTCTGTCTTTATTAGTGTTTGTAATCCTCATCAATTTACTGGAGACAAAGCTATGAGTCATACCCAGTCTAGCATCAATGTACCCATTTATGAAACCTTCCACAACTCATGTCCCATGAATGGAAGAGTCACTAGGAGAAAGCAGTATGATAGACTGAAACAGCTGACAAAAAATTTGAACATCTTTTAAATATGAGACAATAATAATAAGGCAAGCTGCAGGACTGTTCCCCAGGATTCAGCAAACTGTGCATGGTGTGCAGGAAGAGTGCAAGAGCTGCTGCACGCAATATGGCCAGTGAGCGATCCAGGAATGAGCTCCCGGGATGTGCACGAGTGCTCCTACACTATTCCTGCATGGATACCATTGCTATATGCTAATTATTCCATTTGCAGGTGAAAAACATGAAAACGAGATGAATTAGCAATTCAGGAAGCAGGCAGGTGTCTGTGCAGGAATAGTGTAACCTGCAGAAATGTATTCGGTTACTAACCGAATACATTTCTGCAAATTACAAAATGGGTGCATGACAGCTCTAAAGAAAGCATGTATTCAATGGAGTAGGCATACCAATGGCTAAATATATGGCCATTGGCATGATAAATAGTTGCAAAATTATAAAAAGATAACTTTTATTTTTTTTGGCTGATTTCGGCCGTTTAAGTGTAGGGCAGCAATGCGTAAATGGGATTGGGCCGAAAATAAGAAAAAAAGTTGGAAATAAGCTTTTAAACACAAATCAGCATTTTGCCATGATAGTCAATGGCATGCATAAGACAACAATACCAGGGAGTAGTGGTTGCTAAGGGGGAAGGCTGAGTGTGAGTGTGGTAACTATGAATTAGCATTCTGCTTTATGCAAATGAGGGGATTGATACTGAATCACAGATTTCCTCTCAGTGTTAGTTTGCACCCAACCGTGTAGGTGCAGCAATACAACAGTGCAAGTCTAAGAGCTCAATGACTTCATAAGGGAGTGTGTCATACTTGCTGTAAGCTCATTGGAGCTCTGTGGCTCATGTTTGCCCTTAGCTAAACACAACTAAGGAAGGGGGTGTGTCAGATGTTCCTGAGCACTGTGTACATAGCCAAAACAGATGTGCTTGCCACGCACTGGGTTTTAAACAAAAAAAAAAAACAAAATAAAGAAAACCCCAGGAAAACAGGAAACAGCAGCTCTGTTCACATCTGAGAACTGAGTATGCTTGGCGCACCTCTGGGTTTAAATGGGAAGGCAATGGGAAGGGAAAACATCAGTAGGAAGGCAATTAAGGAGAACTAGCATAGCTGGCAGGTGGAATGTATCAGAATCAGCCAAATGCACATGCAGCAGCCCAGCACACTACTACAAACTATGCAAACACCTTTCAGACTGTTTTTTGGGGAAACAGCAGTAGGAAGGCAATCAAGGAGAACTAGCATAGCTGGCAGGTGAAATGTATCAGAATCAGCAAATTAAACATGGAATAGCCTAGCACACTACTATAAACTATGCAAACACCTTCCAGCCTTGTTTTTCCCACACACTCTACACCACCAGTGTACACAGACAGGGAAATTGTACTTGGCAAAACTAACAAAATGTTAGGGGCTGCAGTCATTTTCATACATCAATATGTGCAAGAGGTTGAGGGTGGTGAGGATATGAATGCTGACAACCAACCCTCAGTGAGGAGAAGGAGAAGAGTGTACAGACCCAGGGTAACCTACCAGGGGCTACATGAGCTGGAGATAGCAGAGAGCTATGGGGTGGACAGGGACATTCTACAGCAAATTGTTGAGCTGTGCCAACCATGCCTCACACACAGAACCAACACAGGGGAACCCATCCCAGTGGATACCAAGGTATGTGTAGGCTTAAGAATACTAGCCACAGGTAGTTTACAAAGGCCAACTGGGGATATCATGGGGATCTCATAGGCATCAGCATCCAGGGTACTCAACCAGTTCCTGGCTGGCATGTCACTACATGCAGGTGAGCACATATCTTTCCTCAACAGCTGTGAGGCGTTGACCAGCAATATGCTTCTCTACCACCAAATACAGAATACTCTGAGGTAGCGAGTGTTATAGACTACATGCATACACAACAAAGCACACCACCTGGAGAGCAGGGTAGGGTCTACATAAACCACAAGGGCTTCCCCTCCATCAACTGCCAGGTCATGTGTGATGCCCAGGGCATTATCTTGAATGTGTGTGCTGGCAGCCCTGGAAGTTATCACGACTCCCACATCTGGCATATGACACAGCTATACCTGTCATTTGCCAGTGGGGACATCCCATATGGCCACCTAGTGGGGGATGCTAGTTATGCACTGGAGCCATGGCTGATGACACCCCTCAGAAATGCATGCACACCCGAACAATAACTCCATAATGAGGCAGATGCATAAACCAGAATCATAATAGAGCATGTGTTTGAGATGCTCATGTCATGGTTCTGCTGCTTGGACATATCCGGTGGAGCCTTGCGGTACTCTAAAGCTACATGTACACAAATGTTCATAGTATGTGCCATGCTACATAATATGATCCTGTGGAAACAGCTGCAGCAGGAACAGCACGGGGCAAGGCCACAGAGCCCCCCCCCCACCATTGCCAAGGCCATCACAGGCACAGAGTGACTTGGAGGAGGAACTACCTGAGCCTGCCCATGGAGGCAGAAGGAGGCATGCTCAGTATGCCCAGGCCTTGGCAAAGAGACAACACATAGCACATACACTGACACATTAGGGACCCAGGGAATGGCACCTCTCTCTGACTCGCACATACAGTAAAAGGGATGACAGACATGACACTATCTGTGCTTTACCATGTATAGAGAGTGTACTATGTGCATCCAACATAGTCAGCCCTCCAGCTCCATCCTCAATACTGACACAGACACAAGGTAAGTCAGTCTTCCTATCAATTGCTGAATGGAATAGTATGCTCTAATAGTTGTATCACTGGTATGGATGTGAGCATACAAGAGAATTGGGTGGCTGAATGGGATGGCAGCAGATAGTGGACACCTATATAGGCAGCATTAAATACATAACAAATACTGCTGTCAACATACTAAGCAGTACTAGATAAGCTGACAAATCCCACTGCAGTACATGTTGTGGCCCAAATGTGTGTCTATAGGACACACACATGCTTGTCAGTGCGGCTCACATACCCACCACCAGCCTCAGCCAGCAGGACAGGTGTAGACGACCATAAAGAAAGGCTGGTCTAAGGCCTCCAATTGATGGCAATGGTTAATAGCCCCCCTCCAGACCTACACAGACAGACTATAACAGGTCTGGCAGTTGTATGTCAATTCTGAAGTTTAAGATGTCTGAAGCTGAAATGTAGGTCAATAAAACCTATGATCTGTACACTACTGATATGCCTCCAGTCTGCATAATTGGTCAGAATACAAAATGAAATGGAAGCCACCAGAGTACCTGAAATACTTGTACAGTCATAGCAAATGTTTAAAGTCATCAGGTGTGCCCCCCCAATCCTATGTAGAAATTCAGTAACATGTAAGTGTGAGGTGTAATAACAGTGGAGCACAGAATACTCGAGCTGGCCCAATCTACAGGATAGATTGTTGCATGTGTACAATATGCATGGGTCCATGTGTTAGGTTGTCATGTGTTCAATATTGTGTGGAAATGGTCAGCTTGTAGGCATGGAGGGCTGTGTGTTGGTGGCCTATGGGCAGTACGATGGATGACAGGGCCATGTTCTGACAAATGCAGTACCAATCACAATGCTTCTCAGCAATACCCATGTCAGCAGTCGTCCATACTCACTGTCCAGATGTCAATATATGTCACTGTCTGAAAGATGGACATGCCATGAATGTGGACCCATACATACACACAGTACACAGGTGGAAGTAACCTAGACAGAGTGCATAAAATGTAACTGTCAGCTGCACACAACTTTGGAATTGTACATACAGGTTAGCAGCACATTAGTTGTCTGTGCAGTATGGAATACTGATGTAGTCTGGTCAATCACTGGCAGACCACAGTTATGAAGTAATAAGAGACTGCAGATGTCCTCGCACAAGGCAGCTTAAGGGGAATGTCCCAGGTATGTCTGTGAGTAAGCTGCAAGTAGCTTCCATAACACACATGCACTCAGCTCTCCCCACGATCAGCTACAGGTTTATCACAGGTCATATCCTTGCTGTTGAGAATGAGTACAGTATGACCTCACTTCTGTATGGCCATACCCACAGAATGCATCATGCTGAAGAGGTGTCTTATGCAGGTGTGTCCCTAGCTGTAAGCAGCACCCTGCATGGATCTGGACCAATGGGTCATTATGTACAGGAACTATTGCCATTAACACCTCAAACACTTACGTTGTCACCCGAGGGGAATCCACTGGCTCACAACCTGGGAATGTAGGAGTGACAGAATGCACTAGCCTGCTACATATGGCCTGCATCACTACCAAATGGCCTACAGCCCTCTGTCAAACGCCTGTGCCTCACTTGTAGTGCCAATGTATGGTATCTCATGGGGTCCCAAATAACAAACTAACACAGTCAACAGAAGACAAATGCAAGGCCATATTGACAAATCCCAGTAGCATGCCCCCCATGTCCTACTACATGAACTGGGGGCCAATCCATAAATACTGCTGGGATGAAGTGCCAACTATAGAGATACTTCCCAGATATCACTTGCATAATGTTAGCACAAGGATAGAATAACAGATTGGGGGGGGGGTGCAGATGCATGGATGTCATGGAGTGTGTGAAGTCTGAAACTCTGATATGTGTGCATATGGCTACAAACCTGCTCATAAACCACAATGTGAAGGGGAACTGACCAGATATATGAGCCTTGCCTCTGGGTAACCTGGGCGACTCTGTACAGCTGAGAGATATAGCCACAGCAGGATATGGCCATTCTGTTTAGTTGATTAGTTGATATATGTACAACAAGGGGATCTTCAGCCACCATACTACCGAGGTGCTAGACCATTTACACAGACCCATCAGCAAGTGTCTGTAGCTACCCATCCATAATGGCAGGAGTGTGCAAGAATGTGTAGGCTGTGGACCACAATACTGGACTCAGCTTCATTCATCTTGTATTTCCCAGTAAATAACTGTGAGCAAATAATTTATATCTGTCAGTAGTCAATGACATAATACATCACCGTGTAAAACAGTACATATGTCTGAATATCTCTGCTAACACCAACCATGTAACACAAGCAGCACAGACAGCAATAGTTGCAGTATCCCCTATCTGGCATCTATTGTGACTCCATATTGTCAACCTATCTACAGATATCCTGCAGAAACAGGTTGCTATCTTTAGGTTGAGAACACCAAACTCTGGACTGGAGTACAACCCTGCCTTGAATGGAGTCACATACTCAATACAAAAGGTCATACTGGACATGCTCCTACATTTAGAGAAATGAAGCCCATATCTGACCACACAGTGGACTATACATATCTGTAATTTGGAGATGTCTGTGCACACACCAAATTGTACACCATTTATGCTTCACACACACATTGGATAGGAATACTCACACATATCCAAGGCCAACACACTATAATATGCCAAACATACACACACAGATGTGAGGAAGAGAGAGACAGACAGTGACAGATAACATTTCATTATAAGGCCTGTCCCATCCACTACACATCCAATTGTCTGATATCGCATGATGTGCAAATGTCAATCACTGTAGATATTCCTTTTGGTAGCCCTCAGCCCTGTAGTGTCTGTGGTGCTTGTGATAACTGTGTAACACAATAGTAAAAAACAGTATTCATGTAGCATTTGTATACTCAGTCCTGTCAAACGTAAAGTTGTGTGTGACTGAGTGTGTGTGTGTGTGTGTGTGTGTGTGTGTGTGTGTGTGTGTGTGTGTGTGTGTGTGTGTCTCTCCAGAGGAATGATTGATGGCCCATTCACACACACTGCACTTCCCATTGCCCATGTTACCACTCCTGCTGATGTCAGCCACCTTGAAATAACATTTTGGCCAACCTTCAGTGCTATAACCTTTGTGGTGCTTGCAATAACTATGTAAAACCATAGTATAGCAAAGTAGTTAGATAAGAGTTCTAATCCTGACCATGGAAAGTGTGTGTGTTTGTGTGTGAGTCTTTGTTGACACCTGCTTTTGTGGTCATTCACACTTACTGCACTTCCCTCACCCCTCCTTTGAGTACTGCATCTGGTGTCACTCACCTTCAAAGATGTCTTTGGACAACTCTCCAGCATATAACTGCTGTGGCGATTGCGATAGCTGCGTAATACCATAGTATTGCAAACTACCTAAGTAGGAGTTCTAATTATGGTCATGGCAACTGTGAGAGTGTGTCAGTCTTTGTTGACACCTGCTTTTGTGGTCATTCCACTTACTGCACTTCCCTCACCCCTCCTTTGAGTACTGCATCTGGTGTCACTCACCTTCAAAGATGTCTTTGGACAACTCTCCAGCATATAACTGCTGTGGCGATTGCGATAGCTGCGTAATACCATAGTATTGCAAACTACTTAAGTAGGAGTTCTAATTCTGGTCATGGCAACTGTGAGAGTGTGTCAGTCTTTGTTAACACCTGCTCTTTGTGGTCATTCACACTTACTGCACTTCCCTCACCCCTCCTTTGACCACTGCAACTGATATCACTCACCTTCAAAGATGCCTTTGGACAGCTCTCTAGCATATAATTAAAATGGCACTTGCAATAACTGTGTAATACCATAGTGTAGCAAACTAGTTAGGTAGGAATTCTAATCCTGATCCTGCCAACTGTGAAAATGTGTGTGTTTGTGTATGAGTTTTTGTTGACATCTGCTTTTGTGGTCATTCACACTTACTGCACTTCCCTCACCCCTCCTTTGAGCACTGCAGCTGATGTCACTCACCTTCAAACATGCCTTTGGACAATTCTCCAACATATAACTGCCATGGCACTTGTGATAACTGCATAATACCATAGTACAGCAAACTAGTTAAGTAGGAGTTCTAATCCTGGCTGTGGTAACTGTGAAAATATGTGTGTTTGTGTGTCTGTCTTTGTTGACACCTGCGTTTGTGGTTATTTACACTTACTGCACTTCCCTCACCCCTCCTGTTGACCACTGCAACTAATGTCACTCACCTTCAAAGATGCCTTTGGACAACTCCCTATCATACAACTGCCATGGCACTTGTGATAACTGTGTAAGACCATAGTATAAAAAAATAATTAGGTAGGAGTTCTGTTCCTGGTCCTGGCAACTGTGAAAATGTGTGTGAGTCTTTGTTGACACCTGCTTTTGTGGTCATTCACATTTACTGCATTTCCCTCACCCCTACTTTGAGCAATGCAGCTGATGTCACTCTCCTTCAAAGATGCCTTTGGACGACTCTCCAACATATAACTGCCATGGTGCTTGTGATGACTGTGTAATGCCATAGTGTAACAAACTAGTAATGTGAGAGTTCTAATCTTGGTCCTAGCAACTATGAAAATGTGTGTGAGTCTTTGTTGATACCTACTTTTATGGTCATTCATGCTTATTGCACTTCCCTCACCCCTCCTTTGAGCACTGCAGCTGATGTCACTCACCTTCAAAGATACCTCTGGACAGTTCTTCAACATACAACCACTGTCGTGCGTGTGATAACTGCATAACACTATAGTACCAATACATAACTAAGAAGGGGTTTGAAACACAGTACTAGCAAGTGTGTGTGTGTGTGGGGGGGGGTAGAGGTTTGAAACTCAGTACTGTCAAGTGTGTGGCTGAGTTATCAGTGTCCTGGGTGGGTGTGGGTATGATTGTGTGAATAACAAGATCCATTGCAGCATGGGTTTTGCTACATTTTTATATTGAGGACCCATATGTCCCAATGTCACATTACAAGGCCAACAGTTGTCAAACACCATAGAGTTTGTTTTAGACAATACACAGACATACATTTATATATAGGCCACAAACACGCTTGGCTCTTTCTCTCTTCCTGTCTTTCTTTCCCTCTGTCTCTGTCTCACCTCCTCTCTGGTAGATGTGGAAAAATGCATCTGTGTTGCATAAATAGCAGCTTGACTTTGGTAGGTAATGCTCATGATCAGCTGATGGCCTGTGCACGAATTGGAGTCCTCCACTTGCTAATTGCATGTGAAACACCTGTGGTAACATTCCTATAACCAACTGCATGGAAACACACCCCTATAGGTATGCAGTGCAAGTGGGTGTTGGCCCTTCTCCCTCACTGTGAGTAGGACTTCATGTGGGTGTGTGACAAACAGCATCACAGAGGGTAGTTGGAAATATTTCTTACAACAAACACTGTGGAGACAAGCTAAAAAACTGGAGGGGGATGTTCCAGACATGGGGACAGAATGTAAGTATTGCTGTTCTACATTTAAAGTAATGTTAGTTTAACAGGGTTTGTGTGGATATGGCTGATCTTCATGATTTAAAGTCTGGCATGACAGTGTTATGCGGTTGAGAAATCTCTCACCTGTAAGGCTATCTGCGAACTGGCCAGAGTTTGAAACCTGAGATTTGGTTTGTTACTGACACATTTGTCTGTCTTCATAAATGCAGTAGAATACTCTGATTATTGTACTTAGGAAATGGTAACATCCATGTGTGTTACTGACTTCATATCCCTCAGAAGAGATATGTCACAACAAACCCTGTTACAATGTTCTCAGTTTATAACTGCAATATGTCAATATTGGCCCTGTGTTTGTGCCTCTGTCCCCCAAGTCTGTCACCCTTTGTTCATATGTCATGCAGTAAGAGGTGGATATGTACAGTATACCATTATTTAATGACATAATTCCTGATATCAAGCCAGTGATATATCAGACTGCCAGATATGTAATGTAAAGGAGACCTAATAGTTGTGGACAAAACCTGGATATTTTGTGGTAGTCTGTACGGTAGTGATCTCTGTGTACTTATGGTGATTGTTGACAGAGTGCCTGTATCATGTAGCAGTGTATTGTGATCATGTTATTTGGCCTGTGTACAGACTGGGGTAGATGTCAGTATTCTTGGTCCTTTCCTATCTGACAGTGCATGCTGCTCCAGTTTCTGATACCCTCTCAGTCTATATGTTTGTAGGGCCAGACTGAGACATATCCCATACCACAGTCAGGCATTAAACTACACTGTGAATTGGGCCAGTATATGTAGGGTTAATATGTGAGTGGCAAACATGATGATGACTTTTGTTCACACAGACCATCAACTGTACTATTACTTAAGCTTACCATTATGTGACTGTGACTGTATTGATATCGGTTGTGGTATGCACTTTCACATTGGTGTCTTTTACCCCATGGTATTACATGCCTGTAGTGCCTGCTATATTTGCAATTACATGTGTATACCACCATAGGTAAACTGATTTAGTGTTGTGGCAGTCTGCCTGTAGTGTAGACAGTGCTTGATGACATGTCTAGCAGCACAGTGTATTTACCCTAGTGTGATGCTATGTCCATATATCTGTCAGATGTGCTGTTGCCTGGCCACCATATGTGTTGTGTATTTCTGACAAAGCGTTGGCCTGGTGTGAAGATGTATGTCACTAACTAGTGTGAAGTATGTGGCTTGGGATCTCTGCTCCTCCAGTGAATATGTGTTAGGACAGACAGGAAGGTGTGAATGTATCAACTGTGTGAGCTTATCTAGTCCAGTATTTCTGAAATATCCCCATTTTCATGGCTCTAAACATCCCCTTTGTCAGGCTTGTTCCACATTTCTTGCACTAAGGCATTCTAAGTATACCTTATGACTGACCAGATTGTTTCAGACTGTCCATGTTTATTGCTCATATTGCTTCTGTATTCCATAGGATCATTACTGTGATTTGTGTGGTACTATACTATGATGATTTTTATGATCCATGTCAGTCACTAATGGCATACATGTCATTTTCAGAAACGCCTTCCTTCACAACATGTATGTTACACAACACCTGTCATTGTAGCAACATTCATTTATAACTGCAATACATACATTATGTTCCCTTGCACTAACAGGTTGAGAGTTATGGTGCTGAGGTACGACTCTACTACATGTCATGTGCCTATGTTATATATACATATATATATATATATATATATATATATATGTGTGTGTGTGTGTGTATGTATAGAAAAAGAAAAATATAGACATATATATATATATATATATGTGTGTGTGTGTATGACTATCTATATACATATATATATCATCTGTATAAATATATATATATATATATATATATATATATATATATATATATATATATATGTATCCTTTTATGTGTAAACATGAGTGTTGTGTATACCTTCTCAGATGTATCCCACCATATTAATCTATGTGTATATTTACATATAAGAACATGACTGATTCAACACCTTTTTCACTTACAAGTACTAAACAATTGAAGTAGTCAGAGCAGTTGCTCGCTACTATTCAGTATGTGTACTGAATGATATATTTGAAAAATGCCACCCATCTTTGCAGCTCAGATAGTTTAGAAATTAACTGCTATGACTGTACTGTACAGGGTCCTGGGCTCAAGACCTGCAAGGTCTGTTTATTTTGTTGCTAGGCAGAATAAGGACTGTTGGATACATAGTGGTTAAGGCAGTTTTGAGCAGTTTTAAGTGGGTTTGCTTGGGTTTCCCCAATGGTAAGCTCTAAGAAGTATAGGCGCTTACACCATGTAGGCTTCGCTTACCAGTGCGCAAATCTGCTTAACATTTACATTTAAGTAATGCTTACACCTGCTAAGCATAGCTCAGTCCTGGTAACCATTGATCACATTCATGTCTGATAAAATAGCAGGGTAATGACATCTTTAATTAGTGTATTTAATTCCATGGACATAACATGCTTCTATGTGCTGTCATTATAGTAGCAAGGGGTGAGTATACTGTATGGAACACCTGAGTATACATGGGTAGTGCCATAATCTTTTCTCTTTGTATGTGTTTCATACTTGGGTAGTATCGCAGGTTATATACACTCACACATGCATGCATTGTTTCATTAAATTACCCCTTTTAACAGTACTTTTCTGAGTAACAGTAGATTGCAGATTGTAGTACTGCAACCATAGACCCCTGCATGCAAATCTGGACTCTTTGTACTGACTATCGTGTCCTTGGTGTTTGACCTGTATGTTTTTATACTTCTCCTATTGGATATTGATCTGATATGTTGATATTAACTGTAGACTACTATGTTTTAGGACATGTCATTGAGGACTGCTGTCATGTAGTAATGGCATATCTATCAGTTTCAGAGGTCTATCTCTCAGAATATTCATCCTAATGTATAACCTGTTGGCTAGCTACTTTCTGTCTGTCCTCTGTACAGATGTGCAGATGTCAGGTATTCATCTTGGCTGCTTACAGGCAATCTCTGTTTGACTGAAACCTACATGTTTGTCCAGCTGTCTTATGAATGCCACAGCTAGGAAACCCCACTCTGTATGCACCACATGCCATGGATACCTCAAACAGACTACCATAGTCAACAGAACATGTTTGGGTACATGTCCCTAACCCATACACTGGCTATGTTATGCAATATATGTTGCATACATGTCAATTGGAGCACCTCACTGGCCCTCTTCAAGAGATAACCAGAGGAGTGGATGTTGACTTTAACTGTCACCCTGGGGTTCACTCATGTGGGATCAGTTGATAGATGGCCTGCTGACAAATGTCAGGTGGCACAGTAGCAGTGTACTCACATTCCCTACTCTTGTCATCTCTTCATGGACATTAGGCTGGTACACAACTAGGAAAACCTACACCTATGGACCTCAGTACTGAGAAATGTGTGTGTGCATTATTGAGTATAACAGTGTCTGTGTGTTTGCAAACTTGTAGTTGAAAATCCTCTAAGGACCTTCTCACCCACTACACCCCTCATTGCTATACTTAGAAATGGCTGCTGCTGTAATTCACATTACATGTACCTTGTTACACTCTTCACCCTATGGGCTACCTGTAGCTTGCAATACCAGCATAACACTGTTCTACAAATGGGTAGATACGTGGGGGTTACCCTCTGTCCTGGCAAATGTGGGTATGTGTGTGTGTGTGTGTGTGTGTGTGTGTGTGTGTGTGTGTGTGTGTAATTGTGTGTGACTGTGCATATTTGTATGAGACAGCATTCTGAGCCCAAATTCTCCAAATGCAATAAACCTTGCCATACATTATAAGGGATGGTGATGTTGAGCTATGACAAACCCTCACCCTAATCTCCCTGTGGCATGTGCAATAAATGCATATCCCTGTAGTAGCACTGATTAGATAGACAAGGGTTTGTACTGTAATCCTGGTCAATGTGTGATTGTTGGCATGTGAGAGCATTATCATGGGCTTCAGTGAGTACAATATCTAATGTGGGGTGAGGGTGCTGAGTATACTGTCTTTACACCATGGTACTCCCAGTACATGTCCCAAGGTCCACTGTATGAGGACTGCTGTCACCATCAACCATACAGGTAACTGATTACATTATCCAGCCCAATGATGCATATGCTATGTGTAAAAACTCCCTAACAGTATGGACTCACTGGCAAGGTAGTTAACACTGCTAAACCTAGGTCTGTCAAATGTGTCTATGACTGTATGTGTTTGTCAATGTGTATATGACAGTATGTCATACTATGTATTGTTCATTAACACCCAGTACGTCCCCCATTACCATACTGTACAAGGCCTGGTGATGTTCTTCACTTAATAGGAAACATGGGACACACCAAATCCTAAAAGCTCTTGTGGTGTATGCAATTAAGGCCAAACACATTAGTAGCAATAAGTTAGGGATTCTACTCTCATTGTTGCAAAGTAATTGTGTGTGCGTATGTGAAGGGACCTACTTCAGTTTGCAGAAATTATATGTCCCAGGAGATCATTTGTCTGAGAATAAACTGGCAAAAGTAACATTTCAAAGGAATCATCTTGTGAAAATTCATTCCATCAAAACTAGTAATGGATGTGTAAATGCCCTCTTTCCCACTGTACAGCTGTACAGCGATACTGGAGTTGTTATATAGTTAGGTGTGGTTGGTGTGGGCACAGCCACCCACATTGGGGTTATTGCTGTGAATATCCCCCCGCTTATTCTGCTGTTATACTGTACAGTTTATGTTAACAGGTTAAGTATTTCTTAATCACACTATGTATAGTTCTATGCCACCCCACACCTTCCAAAGTGGGGGGCTGTGCCACTCATACCAGCACACTGATGTTTACTAAATCCAGGATTGCACTACACTGGGGAACAGGACATATACCCTGCCAGTACCATCATCAATGACATTAAACTGGCAGACTGATTATTTACTGATGTAGTGTTTTGGCTATTTGATCTTGGTGGAATTACATAGGCCAAAATGAGTTCACTGTAAAATTAAGTATATCCATGTGTACAGTATTCTCTGTGTATTGCAGCAACACCAAAGTCTGTGTGTGTGTGTGTGTGTGTGTGTTATTCACAAACATTTGGTGTGTGCCACCTAGTACACTTATTGTCCACTGTAGAAGAGCTGTTGACATCAGCCACCATGCTCTCACCTGTATATAGCCCTCAGACCTATCAGCCATGTGGCACATGCAGGAACTGTTATGCAGACCTGTTACTTGTGTTCAGCTGTACCCAGGATATGACACAGTCAGTGTGTCACCACAGTTCCATACCCCTTGTAGGAAAGGATGGCAGACCAACATCCTGCTGACACATAGACACCGAGAACACAAACAGAATACATTATAGAGACCACAATCAGTCAGTGTTAATAACAGCTATAATGCATCATGGCTGGACAGCTACATACCCTGACATGTAAGCATTAAACATTCCAGCTGAAAACATGTTAAACAGCATTACATTGCTAAACCTTAGTACATTCATCCTGTGCATCAGAACCATATTAGCATGTCCTTGCATTGATAGTATGGATGACAGGGATGTGGCACAGGTATCCTCATATGCCCAAGGTGTGTGGTGGGTTTGCTAGTGGCCTAGGCTGAGCCATTTCATTGACATAATGTGTGTGTATTTGGGGGTTCTTTAACAATTGGGCTGTGTAGATGTGGTGTGTATAGGTATGGAGGTGCCATAGCTGTGTTGGTGATGTGTGAGTGTGCATGTATGCACACAGTTCTGTTCTTAAATCCAGGATTAGTTATAATAGCATGCATAGATATTCCTATTAACCCAAAACACCAGATTTGGAACAGTTGCATAGCAAACAGAACACATGCAGATATGGAACCACAGTGACCATTACAACTGCAGGCAGGTTACATTGATAGCAATAGGTCACCAATGATAGTATTTCAACATGTAACATTAATAGAAACACATTTCAATATTTATTGAACAATAGGACATATGTCCCAACAGTAGGTTTGGTGTAAGCATACCCACTGATTTGTGTGTTTAGATTATTGTTGCAGATATGGTGGGGGAGAGAGAGATATTTCAATTAACAAGTTATATATCCTTGCAGTACTCACAACGTTAATGATCATTGCTCTACAGGTATTATTACAATACCCTATGGCCTTGGTTTGGGCAGTGATATGTTTGTACACAGTGTATACTTCAACTGTCTTATAGCTAAATTCTACTTGTCTTACCTGGAAGACTTGGAGGGAATATTTATTAACACTACCTGACTGTTTCTACACATACCTGACTGTTTCTACAAATATTCCCAGATTCCTAGTTGTAATTATGCACATACCTCTCAGTCTCTTAATGCACAACATCTGGACAAAGCTTGACAAGATGGGGGTACAAATAGGGACATGTTTTGAATATTGCTCTTACATGTGTTCAGTTGTACCCAGGATATGACACAGTCAATGTGTCACCACATTTCCATACCCCTTGTAGGAAAGGATAGCAGACCAACATCCTGCTGACTCATAGACACCTAGAACACAAACAGAATACATTATAGAGACCACAATCAGTCAGTGATGACATGGAGGGTTGCTAGAGTAACAGGATTTGTTTTAATATACATTTTCTGAAGGATTTGAGGACTGAAAATCAAATGTATGTCATTATTTAGTGACTACAATTTTGGGATCATCCCAGTGATTTGCCAGGGAGACAGTGGAACAGGCCTAAAATATGAGCCAATAATCTGGACATTGTGCAAAAATCTGTACAGCTGAGAGGTATGATTATGTATACAGCTTACTACTACCACTCCCAGGATTTGGACCATGGATGTATGTGCTAACAATACAACAATATGAGTTTTATCAGAGTGAGATATTTAGAAACTGCTGTCTGTTTCTTAAGTGTTTCATGTCTAAATCTCTCTTGTTTGTCCAATCAGGCCTTGTACTTATAACAGTCTTATACAAATATTCCTAGACATATTTTTTTATGTAGCACAGTGTGGGTAACAGTGGTTAACATAACATTAATATTCAGAGACTGCAACACTAAATGCCATACAATATCAGAGTAAACACAATCACTTCAGGATTTAGAACTTTATTGCCAGGCAGTTACGGTTTTATTGAAATATTACCTATATGGGACTATTACTGTCATATTGTCTGGTTTATTCAGTACAACCCATACACAGTTTTTATACTGACAGGTGACTTTCTACTACTTTATCTTTATTTGGTATGACTACTACAAGCAGGATTGTTACTCATAAGCCTCGTGACTCAGTCTTTGCAACCTGCTAGCATGGGCTTCTTGATTCACAGCCCACTCAGCTGCATCTGTAAAGGGAATACAGAAATATTAAGGCATCCATATCCATCACATACACAGGCTGGACTTTAGTAAACAGTTATTGATATGAATACTTACACTTTGCTGGGACATCACCCCTCTGCCTTGCTTTTTGGATCCACTGGTCCAAGACCTCCCTCTTTCTCTGCTTCAAGTCAGCATAGTGGTGCCGGACCTGCTCACCAGTCCGAGGTATACCAGTGGCACTGGTGAGATCACAGGCAAGACAGTCCCCGGCTTCTGCTTTATATTGGGAACCCTGGTACTGGCCCTGCAGCAGTCTCTCATCATGGTTCATTACCAGGAGTCCTACCATGACCTTGGACTCCTGTATGCCCCAGCGCTGCACCCAAAAGCACATGCCCTCACCAACTCCTGCCATACTGCCTACAGTGGGAAGCTGCAACCAGTTATGAGCTATATTCCCACCTGCAGAGTTTTAATATGGCCAATCTCTTACCCTTTGCTGTGATTGGATAGTTTTGAATATGCTGAGCTAAGTTAAGCTACGGGCAAACCTGCTTAGCTACAGTTGGCAGTGCTTAAAGGGGCAGGTTCAGCATTGCTTACCAATGGGCAAATCCACTTAGCTGGGCTACTGATTGCTTGGCAGTCATATTTACCCATTGCTTACACCTGGTAAGCAGAGCTGTGCAATGCTTATTTTTTATTGTATAGACTATCTCCAGTATGGGATTCATTCAACATTCATTACATATTAGAAGTCTGTTTACTGTCCCTGACATCCCCCAGTATGCTTTCATTACATTAATTCATGTTTGACTATACTGTATGGGGCACTTGTGTTTATATGGGGGTTTCACAACTTTATTACACTGACACCTCACATCTGGACCTACTACAGTACTCTTGTTAACAAATATTATGTTATTTTGTAACTAATTATAAAAAAAATATTTATGTACTGCTTTCACATGTAAAATGCAAATTGGTTACAGTGGGGAATCAAACCGGGAGTGGCTGTTGGCAAAGCATATGCACTAACAACTACACAATTGCAGCACTGCTTAAGCTGGATGTCTCTTGCTATTTAACTTCTTGTGCTGTTTAAGCTGGACTAAGCATAGCTAAGCTATGGGCACACCCACGCAGCTATGCTTAAACATTATCAGATTTATAAAAAAAATTATTTGTTGTATTTTTTTCTTTGCATCCTTCAGAATATCCCCGATAATGCTAAACCTGTTATTCTATCAACTTTCTGCTTTGTGGGATAACTGTCCCTTATGGCTTTGTCCAGATTCCTTACTCTGACAGGTTGGGAGGTGTGTGCTATATGCTTATGCTAAACCTGTTATTCTATCAACTTTATGGCTTGGTAGGGATGATTGTCCCTTATGGCTTTGTCCAGATTTCTTACTCTGACAGGTTGGGAGTGTTACAAATGTTCTCACTCATTTGAAATTGCTGAACGGCAATTCTGGAGTGCAGGGGGGGTATGTATTGTGAGAGCTCTGCTCTTAGACACGCACCCTGCACTCACACACAGAACCATGTCTGTTTTACAGCATGGCAGCACTCCTTCATAAATTTTCATGGTGTGCTGCCATGCTGCAGAGGAATGCTCCCTGCCATGCAGGAATAACTTATTCCTGCACAGCTGCTTGCTGAGTACTAGGGGCTCTCTTTCCAAAACTAAGGTGGTTTAACTAAATCAGTCAAGGGAGTCTCCTTTTCACATACCTCTTAACTTATTTGCTCAATATTTCTGGACAAATTCAATTACAACAGGGGGAAGAAGGCCCGTAAATGGGGAAATGCTTAAATGTTACTCTAATTCACTTAAACATTTGTAGAACAACAGGTCTGAATCATACCTCTCAACTGTCCAGATTTTTGCAGAATGTCCAGAATTTTGCCTCATATTTTTGATCTATTCCTCATAAAATCTGCAGTTTTCTGGCAAATTATTGAGGACTGAAGTCACTAAATAATACTAAATAATGGCAGACGTTTTAGTTTCAAACTTCGTATCATTCAGAAAATGCATAATAATGCAAAACCTTTTATTCTAACAACTTTCTAAGTTTATAGGAACAATATTTAAAATCTGTCCCTAATTTTGGGCCTTTGTCCCCCCATTGTTTCTGGCTTTGTCCAGATTTCTTGTGCTAAGAGGTTGAGAGGTATGGTCTGAATCAACACACATTTTTGCACAATAAAAAGAATGAAGCTCTAATGCCTGGATTACTCACTGAATTAATCCTAACTGGCTTACCAGAAAATTAAAAATTTTACAATGAACAAGGTAAACATATGAGCCATCAACCAGGGGTGTAGCCAGGAATTTACAAATTGTGCACACCAGTGCTACATTGCACCTCCCATAAAATGTATAGGCTATGATTTGGCACTGCAGTATGTTATCTCTTTGGCTACATGACACAGACTGTCTTTTGGGTACAGTGTTGCACTGCAAGAAGTATCTGTAGAACGTATTACTGTGATAAGCCTATATGCCATATCATGACAGCCAGTCCCATGGATGTCCATTCACACTGGTGCTGACATTCAGCATTAAGCATCTGTGCCACATCATAGCAGCCAGCCCCAGAGGCCCAGCCACACTAATACCAGTGTTCCAATTTAAGTCTGTGAGCTATATCATGGCACATAGCCCCACACAAGCAACAATATGTAGCACTAACAAGCCTCTGTGCCACAACATGGATGGTGGGCCACAAAGTAACATTCATCCTCTGCACTCAGGCAAGCTAGGCCAGCACACAAAATATACTCTTAGCACAATACCATGGTCAGAGTATGCATCTAAACCCACCACAATGCACACCTCTGAATTCACAAACATCAACAAGGATAACCTAGTGTCACATTTAGGAGGGGTAACAATTTGAAATCACTCCTTGAACATCATATTTATCCGAAAACAGTAGGGATGTACAAATGTCAAAGTTGTAACTTTTGTAGGTATATAGTAGATACTAATAGGTTTACTGTGCAGGATATTCAATATAAGTTAAAATGTAGCTCTAATTGTAACTCAAAAATGGTCATTTACTTAGCTGTGTGCCAAAGATGTCCTGCTTTTTATGCAGGTAAAACGGAGCGGAGGCTCAGTGAAATAATGTACAAGCACCAATATGCCATCAGTAAGAAAAAGCAGGGCAATGCACTTGCTAAACACATTATTAGTCACACTGAGCATAACTTTACATTTTTGGTTATTGACCAAATTCACTATGACATAAGGGGAGCCCCCTCACCTTTACAGTTGGAGGAATTAGAACTAACATGGCAGATCAGACTCAATGCTTACAAATTTCCAGGCTTGAATGAATCATGTTCATTAAGTAGCATTTTGAAACTGAGAAGCTTAAAGAGGTGATGTTGACTTGATACTCACAGCAGTATCACTAAATAATGGCAAGTGTATTTAAACACTGTTGGTTATATGTGTATCTTTAATTTACTTTATTGATTTTTATGTATTACACACACATTTGTCTTATTGCTTTTTATATTGTGTAGTCAGATTTTTGACATTTTATTTAACTTTGTATGTCATGACAGTTAAATATTTAGTTTTTATTGTGTCTTTAAGAAGGTGGAGTAGTTGTTCTAACTGGATTGGTTAACTAGCTAAACCTGAATCTATTTATATGTGTTTTTGAATGTTAACACTTTTTCTAATGAAGTTTGCACATAGTGCAAACAAAAAGCGCTTCAATTAAATTTCTTTATATAAGCTTCGTTTGGTTTATCACTTTGACTCCTGCAGTACTTGGTTTTTTGAATTTGTTGTCTTTGTGTGCTTTCTCTGGTTTATAGTTCAACAAGGATAACCTATTAGAACTATATGATAAGCTTTCAAATTCAAATGCAAAATTTCCATGCTCCATGTTGCCACAGTAATCACTTATCCAAATGAATTTTATTCCAGTCTAAGCAGTAGCAGCATAAAACAAGTTGTCACTTTCAGGAACAAATATACTGGCAAATGTAAAAATAAACCATTTTGGTGGAGTACAACATTAATAAGCTGTACAATAAAAGAAAAAAAAACACTGGAATTAAAGAATAAGGAACATAAGCAAATAAGACAGCAAGAAGGAATATATGGAATAATTAAAGAATATGTACTGGAATTATTTGTTAAAAGGCAAGAAATCATAGAACAAATGTATAAAGGTGAAAACATTAAATAATGAAGATAATTAGTATTTAGAACAAAAATAACTATGAAAGAATTGAATGAAACTCTAAAAAACATTAACATGACTTCTGCAACAGGACTGGATGGAACTGAATATGATATGTAAAAAGAAACAAGAGTGTCAAAAATATTTTTCTTACAAGTTATGAAAAACAGGAATTAAAGAGAAAGAATTGAATATATGTAAAAAGAAATGAAGGAGTGGCAAAAAATAATTTTCTTAGAAGTTATGAAAAACAGGAATTAAAGAGAAAGAGGTATGCACAGGAATTATAAAATTTACATTTAAAAAATGAAATAAAGAGGAGATAAAAAATTGGAGCTCTATAACATTGAATAATACTGATAACATTTTTATGAGAATAACAAAAAGGTTACAAAAAATGGATAGAATATATGATCAAAATGTATTCAGAAGAAAAGGAGGTCAAGAGTTATTATTGATAATAAGAGAAATAACTGATGATACCACAAATAAAAATGTAGAAGCAAAGGTTATGATAAGGGATATAAGTAAAGCCTATGATAATATTCAATATAAATCATTATGGGGAATTTTACAGGCATATTGTGTAAGCAAAAAATTCTATTTATGAAAGGAACTATGAGAAACTAAATGTAAATGGCTGGAATGGGGAAGAAATAACAATAGAATGTGGAAATAAAGCAGGGATGCTCAGCTAGTAGTGTAATTTTCTCATTAGTTATGAATATAATAGTGAGAGGAATAAATAGAATGTCAAGCAGCAGAGGATACAAAAATGATGAAGGAAGTAGAACTGCCAATAATGTATCATTATGCAGATGATGTACTATTTGTTAAAAATAAAGTATGGATGGAAAAATTAAGTATGAATTTAAAAAAAAAAGATCAGTTTAAGTATAAATAAAGAGAAAAGTAAAGGATTTGGTCTGGAAGGTATGATATGAGGTACTGAGATCAATAAAATGTATACAGATATATTAGGAATAATATTTGGAAGGAAGGAATACAGACAACAGCAATGTGATAATGTACTCAAAGAAGTAAAGGATATGACTAATTTTTGGCAAGCATATAGATATTCATACATAAAAAGCACACTTGTTGAACACCATAGTGATAGGAAAAGTTTCTTATGTTCCTACTATTTATATGATTCTCATTAAATATGAAAAGGAACTAATGATGATTAAATGTTCTTTTATATGGGGGTGTAGACTGAATCCAGTCAAGAGAGGGATTCTATATATGAAAAAAGAGCAAGGAGGTTTGGGTTTAATAAACCCAATAGTACATGCAGCATCTTTAATTTAAGGTATTAAAAGAAATTCTGAAGGAAAATAAAAACTTGATAAAAATGATACTATATTCTAAATACAAAGAATTGTGGGAAGGAATAGAATTTAAAAAAAAGAAGTAAAGCATTGTGAATGAAGAAATAAAAGCATACCAAGACAAAACTGTGTTATGGAAAACAAAAAAGAATATATGTGAGAAATATAGACCCAGATTTACTAATCTTCCATGCAGGACTAGCTTAGTCCTGCACGGAAGTGAGCAGGATGGCAGCGCACCATGCATATTAATGAAGGCGCGCTGCCTAAGCTCCTAATCTTATACAGAGCATCTAAGAGTGCAGGGGGCATGTCTGAGAGCTGAGCTCTCAGAATATACATGCCCCTGCAATAAAGAACAGAAGAAAGCCCTAAAAGAATGAGCAAGACTGCTCATAGGTGTCTGCATACCCCCAGCAACATCCCCCCACATGTACAAGAGCAATAGTAAACACAAACTATATAAAGATACATAGGTTCATAGGTTCATATGTGTGTACTAGGCTAATGGCCCTGGAGCCTTTACAAGCCTAGCCCATAGGATTAACTTGGCATCATGCCACACAACCTTAGTTCCTAGTGCCTCTGTCGAGTACAGCCACTTTAGTGATCCCCCCGGGTGAATTTTCTATTTCCCATCCACTCATCAAGATTTCTCTTAAAGAGGGCCAGTGAGGTGCTCTGCTTGACATGTATGGGAAGTCTATTCCATAGCATAGGCAGTCTCTGGGTTATGAACCTGTCCCTCCAGCATGTTCTGTTGATTGTGGTAGTGAGGTTGAAGTCTCTGGCGTGTGTGGTGCAGAGGGAGTGTGATTTCTTTAGATGTAGCATTTCTAACAGAGCTGGGTCAGACATGGCTTTGTAAGTCAAGCAGGCAGTTAAGTAGGCGATATGAGTCAGAGAATAGTTGGAGTTTTTTGAGTCTGTCCATATAGGACAAGTGTTTAAGGCCTAGGATCCTCTTTGTGAGGTACTTTTGTGGCCTCTCCAGTTGTTGCAGGTGTCTAGTGAGGTACATGCCAAATGGGACGTTGTACTCAATGATTGGTCTAATGAGGGAAGAGTAGAGAGAGAGACAATGACCTCTTTCTTCCTGGATGCAAAACCCTTAGTAATGAGATGTGCCACATAGAAGGACTTTCTGACCACAGTGGCAATGTGGTGGTCAAAAGAGAGGTTGCTGTCAACCTGTGTTCCCACATCTCTTATAACGCCTTCTGTGTTCAGTGGACTACTATCAATGTGGTAATTCAAGGGAACCGGGTTTTTTCCCAAAGGGGATGAAGACACATTTTTGGCATTGAGCTTAAGGCCATGGTTCTGACACCAGTCGTTGGTCTCATTGAGGCCTTTCTGTAGGATGTCAGCATCACTTGGGTTGTTAATAATAGCTCCCAACTTGCAATCATCTGCAACCTTTGTCAGCCAGAGCCCCTTCATGTTGGCCTGGACTTCAGAGAAGTAGATACCAAACAGGAGAGGACCCAGGACCGAACCCTGTGAGATTCCACTCGTGACTGGTCAGCAGTCTAACTTGGAGTCAGCTACTTTCACACTGTGGGTTCTATCTGTGAGCCTGAGTGGGGAATGGTATCAAAGGCCTTGGCCAGATCAAGATAGGCTGTATGAACCACCTTACCTTCATCCACAGCTCTGGTGACTGACTCAAAGAAGTCAACCAAGTTGAGCAGGCATGATCTACCCTTCACAAAATCAAACTGAGTAGGGTCCAGAGTTTGGAGATTCCCTATATCCTTGTTTATTAGATCCATGATGATGCGTTCCCTAGCTTTACATATCAGACTTGTCAGGCTAATGGGGTGATAGTTACCAGAGTCTGTAGTCGCTCCTCCTTTGTGGAGAGGGATGACTGTAGCAGTGCACCATTCGGTGGGGACAAAGCCTGAGGTGAGGCTGTGATTGAACAGGGCACACAGGTGAGGTGCCAGTTCACTCTGTAGTTCATGTAGAACACAGCCGGGGATACTGTCAGGTCCCATAGAAGCTGTATTCTTGGCCTTGGACAGTGTTATTTTAACCTGTGCAGCAGTAATACTGGGTGCCTGGCAATCTACTGGTATTGTGATTGGTCCTTTGGGGGTGGAGAAGGGTAAAGTTATCACTGAATCTGTTCACCAGTATATTTGCAATATCTGTTTGCTTGGTATAGGAGATACCATTGTGCAGTAGCTCAGAACAAATCTGGGTATTGCCATGGAGATTCTTTACATAACTATAGAAGGCATTGTGGTTGTCTTTACTATCTGCTGCAATTCTGTTTTCATAGCTAGCTTTAGAGGATTTGATGAGGGATCTCAACCTTTTGAAGTGGCTCATAAGGTAGTCTTTCCAGTCTTGGGACTTCAACTTATTCTGCATCAGTTTCCTCCTTCTGTTGTAGAGTTTGTTTATGGCAGGGGACCACCAGATTGGCTTCCTTTTTGAGGCAGCTTAGTTCTATTGGGTATGGCGAGATCCATGCATTTGTGTATGTGTTTGTACAGTGCATTGGTGTATGATATGGTGGTCATGCAACTATTCTCCATTTGAATGGATGCCGTGAAGTTAGCCACCTCTATTTTTAGGAGCCCAAAGTTAGCTTTGGAGAAGTTTATCATGGTGGTTATCTTTGATAGGGGGGGTGGGAGGTATGTGGATTTCCAAGGTGATTAGCTTGTGATCGGATCTAACCAGGGAGGAGTTGATGGGAGGAGTTGACTATTGGTGTGGAGCAACAGTCACCCATGTTAGTAATGACCAGGTCAAGGATGTTGCTACCCCTAGTGGGGGTAAGAACGAGCTGGTCCAGGGAATTGGAATTAATGAATTCCAGAAAGCGTTGGGCAAGTGTATTGGTACATGAGTACTTTTCCCAGTTAATGGAGGGGTAGTTGAAGTTGCCCAGTATGAGTGTGTTAGGTTGGACCCTAATATTCTCCAGGGTGCTTAGGAATGTGGAGTGTGAATCTTGGGACATGGCTGGGGACCTATAGCAGGCTACAACCTGAATTGCTGTCTTACCCAATGTTAGCTGCATCTGAAGTACCTCTGATGCTTTATGTTTGGCCACCATTCTGGAGGTGTGTGCATCCTTTATGAATATGAAGAAACCACCACCTTTGGAGCTTCGGTCCAAGTTCTGGGGCTGAAAGGTATGGAATGAGTTGTAGCCTGGTAGTGCAGGGTTGCTTTCTGCTGCCTTGAACAAGGTCTCTGTTACAACACAAATGTCAATGTTCTCCATTTTAAGGAGTACCTTGAGCGAGTGCATTTTGGGATTTAGACTTCTAGCGTTGAGCAGCATGACCCTCAAATTGGATTTGTTTGTAGCTGTTATGGTGGTAACTTGGTCTTTGGAACACCACCTAAAAAAGGCACTATAGGGGTGGCAAGATCCTTGGCCAGTATCTGGAACCCCAGGGGTGACAGATGCAGGCCATCTCTGGCAAAGCATCAAGGTCTGTCAATCATGTCATCCCAGGCAGACAGATACTGGATCCCCTTAGAACGACACCAGAAACTTAGCCAATTGTTGAAATCAATCATTTTCTGCTTGTACTGTGGTATCATTCTGGGTTATGGTATGATGCTGCTCAAGGCTAAGGTCATACCTGCCTGGGCTACATAATCCATGAGCTCCTCCATGTCTCTTTTCATAATGTTTAGGGAGGTACATCTCACGTCATTCACACCCACATTTACAATGACAGAGCCATATTTGTACCTGTTGTTGAGGGACCTGAGTGTGTGCATTTTGTGGCAGATCCTGGCATCAAACAGGCAGCTGACTGTTATTTTCTCCTTATTCAACCTAGTGAGTGGGACATCAGTGTGCTTCACTATTGAGTCACCTGTGACTAGTGTGTTAGGCATGCTGTTTTGCCTCAGGGGTTTTGGTTGAGTGGCACACTGTTTAGGAGAGTTATGTGTCTCATGATTAGTGTTGTGTTGTGGTGGTCGAGTGTGTTTCTGCCTTGGAGGTCTCTGCTGTTTGGTTAGATTTTTATTGAGAGCCTCCACAAAGGTGGGTGGGTGGTTTGTGTTTTTATGTGAAGGCAATGCTGGTGTATGTTCTGGAGGGCTATGTGTTCCATGTGGTGTGGTGCAAGTGTTGACTTTCTCCTCTTGACCAGCTATTCCAGTCTTGGCTGGAGAGTGCATGGCTTCCAATTTGGATATATAAGTGCATCTCTCACAAGTCTGAGTGTTGGGGGGGGGTAAGAGGAGAGGGTTGTCAGTGTACATGAGGCAGTTGCTACATTGCCTTGGGATGCCCAGGTTCACTAAGTTAATAGGGTAAAGCACATGGAACTAACCTTTAGACATGCCTAGGGTGGGGATTAATAAGTACTGGAGCTGTTTCCTTGTAGAACATTTAGTGCTGATAGCACTTTTGTGTACTACAATAATTGCTACAAGAAGTCTGGTAAAGTGCTAAACTAACAAGCTAGTAAAAGTGCACGAGAGGAGAAAACTAGCAAATCTAAGGGAAAATTTGAAGAACAGTCTTTGGCACTACTCAGAAGCTTACAAACAGTCCTGGATACAGCAAATCTCTATCTGGACTAGATTAGTTACAGGAAAGGTGGGAAACAAGTGCAGATGTGGGTTTTTAAACCAGAAAATTGAAAGAGATGGATAAACTGCCCAAATGGTCAATAAACTACAATTTTGGGTCAAGGAAACACACCTCTTGTCGTAGATAGGCTACCTAGTGCATACCACTCCCACTGATAAGCTAGAAGGCTTCCCTTCAACACAGAAGGCTTGGGGGGCTCAGAAGCTTACCAACAGTCCTGGATGCAGCAACTCTGTATCTGGACTAGACTAGTTACATGAAAAGTGGGAAACAAGCACAAATGTGGGCTTTTAAACCAGAAAGTTGAAAGAGATGGAAAAAACAGCCCAAATGGCCAATAAGCTGCAATTTCTGGGCCAGGAACCACTTCTCTTGTGATAGAGAGGCTACCTTTTACTTACCTCTCCCACTGGCAAGCTCTAGAGCTTCCCTCCAACACAGAAAGGCTTGGGGGCTCAAAAGCTTACTCACAGTCCTGGATACAGCAAATCTATACCTGGACTAGACTAGTTACAGGAAAGGGATACCTTTTTTTTATGAAACAGATTAAATTTAACCGTAGGTGAGCGGGTTTGCCCATCACTTAGCTATGGTTAATGCAGCTTAAATGGCAGAAGAGGATAAAAAGGAAGATATATGCAAATAAAGCAGTATAGCAATAGTGTAGTGGGCAGAGCATTTGCCTTATGAGCAGTTATTCCCGGTTCGAGTCTCACTGCAGCACATTCCATTTTCCATGTCAAATCACGTTATGACCAATATTTTTAGTTGCATAACCTACTAAATAACATATATTTATCAACTGGTGTACTGCATTAAATGCAGATGTGAGGTTTCAGTGTCATAATGTTGCAAAGTCCACAGATAATCACATGTGCTCCATACAGTATATGTACACAGGAATCAGGGATACAAATGGAAGGCAAAATGTGTAATGAATGATAACGCCATACAGATTCCAAATCCCCCAATTTCCCAAGAACCATTAGACATTACTGTCTAAATCAGTGCAGTGGTAAGCAGGAGTAAGCAAGTGTAAGCACTATTAAGCAGTAGTAAACGGGAGTAAGCATATGTAAGCACTAGTAAGCGAGTTTAAACCCGTTTGCGTGGGAGTAAGCAATGCGCACAGAAGTTAAGCAATATGGCAGCTAACTCTCTGTAAGCTTCTTTAACCGAAGGTTAGCAGTGCTTACCCTTGCACAAACCCACGCAAACCCGCTTACAAGTGCTTAAAAGTGCCTTAATCACTCTGTATCCAACAGCTGCTGTTCTGCCCAGCAACAAAATAAACAGCCTTGCACGTCTTGAACCCAGGACCCTATATACTATAGTCACAGCAGTTAATCACCAAGCCATCACAGCAGTACATAAGAATGAGGTATCTCCAAACAAATCCTCACAATAGTAAAATCAAACTGAACACGTGAAAGGAATCAGTATACAGCCCTATGTTCTGTAACCTACTACATAACATAAATATGTGAACTGGAGTACAGAAGTAAGCCCAGATGTGAGGTGTAATTGTAATAGAGTGTTGAAGTCCCCTGTTAAACACAAGGACCCCATACAGTGTATGTACACATGAATCATGGATACCAGACATATATATAAGATGTAATGAATAATAAATCAATGCTAAAAAGCAAATATAATGCAAAGTAAATATTAAGCAATGCTAAGCATAGCGCAGGCCAGCTTAGTAGGTGTAAGCAATGTGTAGGCCAGCTAACTCAATTTGCCCAGTGGTATACCCTTTTAAACAATGCTAATCTTAGGTAAGCAGGTTTGCCCATAGCTTAGCCTTTTCAAAACCGTCCAATCACGGCAAAGTGTGGGAATTTGGCCCTACTTAAACCCAACAGGCAGGACTGCATCTCATAACTGGTTGTAACTTCCCCTTGCAGGCACCATGTCAGAAGGGGGAGAGGGAGTATGCTTTTGGGCACAGCACTGGGGCATCCAGGAGTCCAGAGTCATGGCAGGACTCCTTGTCAAAGACCATGAGCAGAGACTGCTGCAGGGCCAGTAACAGGGTTCCCAATATAAGCCAGAAACCTGGGACCATCTCGCTGGTGACCTCACCACTGCCACTGGCATACCCCGAACTGGTGAGCAGGTCAGGCATCACTATGCTGACCTGAAGCTGTGAAAGGGGGAATCTCTTGGATCAGTGGATCCAAGAGGCTAGGATGGCAGAGGATGTCCCAGGTATGTGTAAGTATCACTCCACTATCTGTTTAATAATTGCCAGCTCATGTATATTATGGATAGGTATGGCTAAATATTCCTCTTATGTCCTTCACAGCAGCAAGTGAGCATGCTGCGAACCAGAAGGATGTCGCCTGGAGAGGTGGCGACGTGAGGCAGGTTAGTTATACTCTTGTATGTACTGTCATATGAAATAAATCTAAAAGCATTAGTAAGTTAATTGCCAGTATAAAACCTGTATTGTTTAAGGCAAGTGATGCATACACTGGAGCATATGGCAGGAAGAGTCTCATATGGTTTGTATGTAAATAAAAGCATAATAGCCTGACAATAAGGGTCTAACTGCTGGACTGCATGTGTATACTCTGGAATCATATGGTAATGTAGATTTGCAATCACTTAACAATACTGTTGTATTAAGCACTGTTACCCACACTGTGTAACATAAATAGAATGTGTGGGAATGTCTGTATATGACTGGTGTAATCCCCAGAGGTTATTTAGTACAACTGAAAGAGACATAGATAGAAAACAGTGAAAAGACAGACAACAGAATCCGAATAGCACACACAACTGAGACATAAACTGTTGTATTTTTAGCATACACAGCCATGGTTCGGATCCTGGGAGTGGTAGTATGCATACAGAATCATACACCACAACTGTACAGATATGTCCAGAATGTCCAGTAAATTGGCCCATATCTGCTGCCTGTCACTCTGTCCCCTTGGGAAATCAGTGGGATGATCCCAGATGTATAGGCAGCAAACAAGAAATACAACTGATTGTCACACATCTATAAGAACAAACCTGTCACTCTAGCAACGCCCCAAACTGTTATGAGAGTAATAAGCCAAGTATGTCCCATCTACACCCCCATGTTGTCAAGCTGTGTCCAGAGTGTGTACAGTAACAGAGTGAGATGTATGTGCATAATAGTAATGTGGAATCTGGTACTTTGTGTGGCAACATTCAGGTAGTGCTAACAAACATTGCTCCCACAGGTCTGTCAGATATGAACACTGTGTCCAGAAATAAATGAGTAATACCCTGTACTGGTACTGTTTACTATGGTATTGTATGGAATTGTGAGTGTTGCAGTAGCTCTGAATAATAAGGTATTACTCATCACTGTCGCCCACACTGTGCTACATAATATAATTGTTTAGGAAATCCTGTATAAGAGTGTTGTAATACAGGGTCAGAATGTAAATCTACAGGAGAAGTATAAGACAGATATCAGATAAGAGATATACAGCAATATCTATATAGCACACACAACTGTGATGGACAGTGTTTTAGTTTTAGCATACACAGCCATGGTCTGAATCCTGGGAGTGGAAGTAGGCTGCATACAGAATAATACCCCACAACTGTACAGATAAGTCCAGAATGTCCAGTATATAGGCCCATATCTGCTGCCTGTCCTCCTGGGAAATCAGTAGGATGATCTCAGATGTTTAGGCAGCAAACAGGAAATACAACTGATTGACACACATCTATAAGAACAAAGCTGTCACACTAGCAACTCCCCAAAATGTTATGAGAGTAATAAACCACGTATGTCCTATCTACACCTCCATGTGTTCAAGCTGTGACCAGAGTATGTAGAGTAACAGAGTGAGATGTATGTGCATAATACTAATGTGAAATCTGGTACTTTGTGTGGCAAGATTCAGGTAGCGCTAACAAACATTGCTCCCACAGATATGTCAGATATGAACATTGTGCTGAGAAATAAAAGCTTGATATCCTGTACTGGTGCTGTTTAATCTGGCATAGTATGGCATTGTGAGTATTGCAGTTGCTCCGAATAATAAGGTATCAATCATCAATGTCACCCACACTGTACTACATAATATAACTGTCTAGGAAATCCTGTATAAGAGTGTTGTAAGTCACTAAAGGTTGAAGAGGGAAATAGTCTACATATGCCCCGCTTCACCTGCATGTGGTCAAGACATGGCCCGAGTCTGTGCAAAAAGAGATGGACAGGTATGTGCATAACATCAACCTGGAATCTGGGAGTATTTGTAGAAACAGTTAGTGTTAAACAATTCCTCCACAGGTATACCAGGTAAGAGGTTTATACTGCAGGTAAAACCAGTTCATGCATATAGATGTCGACAGCCATATCACTGTCCAAACGAAGGCAATAGGGTAGTGTAGTAATATTTGTAAGGTACAGATGACAGCACTGACTAGGAAAGTAATGCGAACTACAGGACTATACTAGTTGTTAATTGACATCTTTCTCCCCCCCACCATATCTCCAACAATACACTAAATACCCACCTCAACTGGTACATGATGACTCCACTGTAATGTTGGGACATATGTCTTATTGTTTGATAATTATTTAAATCTGTTTCTATGCATGTGCTATGTTGAAATACTCCAACATTGGAGGCATGGTGCCATCAATGTACCTGAATGCTGTTGTTATTATCACTGTGGTCCCATATATGCATGTGTTCCATTTGCTATGCAACTGTTCCATATCTGGTGTATGGGTTAATGGGAATATATATGCATGCTGTTATACCAAATCCCAGAATGTGTTGACCATTACTAAACCACATATGCTGATAAACCATAAACACCATAGCACGTATGGGAATGTGGGTCCCAGCGGACCCACCTGTCCCACCTCATTTGGCCATGGCTCCGGTTACCAGCACATCTTGGGCCCAACCCAGGACCTCCTCCTCCATTGGTCCTGCACCACCTTTGGGTGGAATCACCTCAGGGGATGGGGCTCACCCCCCTCGGAAGTAGAAGCGGACAGGAACCTGTCACCCATTGCCAGGTCCGGGTCGTGGTGAGTAGTGAGCTCAATCAGCAGTTTGAAGATCTGCTATGCCAGCTCAAGGGCTGTGTGTCATGACTAGAGGGTCGTCCTGGCTCTCTGACTCAGCCCCCAGCACAGCCACCTTCGGGGCTGTGAATGTGCAGTGATGACTGCCCATGGGTGAGGATCTCAGTACCACTGCTTCCACTAGGGGGCTTATGGGCTTCCTATTTCCCAACACCCCTCCCCATCAAGGTGTTTACCCCTACATGTCTCATATACAGCCCCTGTATGCATCTTGTTCATATTGTCTGTTAATCTACCCAACCTACCTCCCCAAATATACCTACTATCCCTCCCCAACATCCCACTCTCACCTGAAAAAAAGGGCAATCTGTTCCCAAAAAAAAATATTGCCTCATACATAGCTGTCCATTTCACACACGTGTCCACTGGACACATGTAATCTGGTCTAATTGGCATCACAACATATTATTGTTGTCCTCACCCCTCTGTCAGGGGTTTGAGTGTCCAAATCTACCTCCAAATTCAGTGTATATGCACAGCTGTTGCTGTAGAAGAAATGGGGAGCTATGGATCTTCCCTACACCCTCCTGCACATCCCTAGCTATTTTCCCCACTGTCTTTCCCTCTTTGTGCCCCTATTTCACCACTTTCCTATCAACTCTTTTTTATTTTTTTTCTAAGAAATTAGCATGGGGGTAAGCAGGAGTAGGCACTTTTAAGCAGCAGTAAGTGGGTGTAAGCCTGTTTGCACAGGGGTAAGCAATGCCTACACAGGTTAAGCAATTTAGAAGCTGAATATAAGAAATTGTAACCTGAAGTTAGCAGTGCTTACCTCTGCGCAAATCCGTGCAAACCCGCTTATAACTGCTTAAAAATGCCTTAATCACTCTGTATCCAACAACCCTTGTTCTGCCCAGCAACAAAATAAACAGACCTTGCAGGTCTTGAACCCACAACCCTGTACACTAAAGTCACAACACTTACCCACTATGCCATGAGCACTGTGAAGACAGCGGTTATTTTTCCAATATATCTGTTAATACACATATTGGTTAGTATTGAACAGTTGCCTTTACTTCCTCAATTGTGCAGTACTTGCTATTAATATGACTGTTGCATCACATATGTTGCTTTATCATAATGTACATATAGCAGATACATATGGTGAGATACATCTGGGAGAGTATACACAACCGTGAGGTTTACACATGACAGGACTATGGATATATACATATAATAGGTTTATATATGTCTGCATGTACATACGCATGTATATTCATACATATGTTTTTATACACATCTGTATAGTGCAACATATATATGGCCATGTGTACATCTCTTCATATGTACATAAATATACATATATATATATATATATATATATATATATATATATATATATATATATGTGTGTGTGTATATAGTTATATGTATATATATATATATATATATATATATATATATGTATGCACATCCTATGTGTACAGATATGCCTAGTTTTGTAGATATATATGTAGATATCTATAACTATATGTGCATACATATCTATTCTGTTATACCTGTTACTGTCAATATATATGTAGATATCCATAAGTATATGTGCATATGTATCTCTATCTGTAAATGTGTAGACATATATTGCTGTGTATAGGTTTTTATCTGAGTGTTTATATGTATATATATATGTACATATATATATATATATATATATATATATATATATATATATATGTATGTTGATATGTACATGTGTATATATCTATATAGATATATGGCTAGGTATGTATACATATATGTTCACCATATGTCCTGAACATGGAGTGGAGCTGTACCTCAGCCCCAATAGTCCCAACCACTTAGTGCAAGGGGATGTCAAGGTATGTATTGCAGGTATATGTGTAGACTATTGCTACTGTGATAGGGGTTGTCTTACAGACATGTTATGTGTGGGAGGTCACATCTGCTTTTAACATGTGTGCCATTGGCCACTGACAGACATCCTAAGGACATCATAGTACAGTACCACTGCTAGCACAGTAATGATCCTGTGGACTACAGCAGAGATATGACCAATAAATGTGGACAGTCTGACACACTCTGGTCAGTCCAGAGGTATACACAGAACCTCTTAGTGCAAGATATGTGGACCAAGCCTGACAATATGTATGTTAACAGCCATGTAGATGGGTAGATCACGTAAATACTGGTATACATTTGCCCCCATAAGTTATGCATTCACACACCCTGTCTGTCCTGACATATACTAACTGCTGGTACGGAGATGCCATGGCCACATACTACCCACTAGTTAGTGACATACATCTGTACAGCATCCCACTGCTTTGTCTGACATACATGACTGTTATGGTGGCCTGGCAGCAGTACATCTGGCAAGTATCTGGACATAACATCACACTGGGTAAGTACACTAAGCTGCCAGGCATGTAACAGAGCACTGTGCAGGCTACAGGCAGACTGCCACAACACTGGCCTACATTTCTTATGGGGGAATACACATGTACCTGCATATATAGCCGGCTCTACAGGCATGTCACAGCACAGAGTACCAGACACCTTTGTAAAAGTGCATAACCACAACCAATGTGAACACAGCTACAGCCACATATGGTAGGTAGCGTAATATTACAGTATATGGATTACCTGATCAACACCATCCTCATATGTGCCACTCACACACACTAACCCTACATATACTGGGCCACTACACAGTGTGGTCCATTGCCTGTCTGTGGTATGGGACATGTGTTTGTTTGGCCCTACAAACATGTAAGCCGATAGGGTAACATACAGTGGAGCAGCATGTAACATCAAATAGAACAGGATCAAGAACAATGACATCTACCGCAGTCTGTACATAGGCCAAGGTGCATATTCACAATACACACACTGTTGACAATCACCATGAGTAAACAGACCTCAGTAATGTACACACAACCACAGAATGCCCAGGATATGCCCTCAAATATAACCCCTACTACATATAACATGTGTAGCAGTCTGCTATCTCTCTAGCTTGTTATCAGATATGATGTCAATAAATTATGGTGTATAGAGCATATGCACCTCTTACTGCATGACATATGTGCAAAGTTTGACAGAGTTGTGGCTGGAGGCACAAACACATGGCTAATATTGACATGTTGCTGTGATAACCTCATACATTTACTGTTGTAACAGGGTTTGTTGTGACATCTGTCCTATGAGGGGTATGAAGTCAGTAACTCTTATGTCTGTCACCATGTACTGACTGCAATCCTCACACTATGCTTCTTCAGTTCACAGATAGGTGCTTTGTGAGTAACACAAGAAACAAAAGGCACCATACACTGCTCAGTCTGCAGATGACCCTACAGTTGGGGGTTTCCTCAGAAACATAGCACTGTCATGACAGGCATTATAACATGTAGACCAGCCATATCCACACACACCCTGTTAAACCAACATTACTCCAAATGCAGAATAGCAACACTTCCATTCTGTAGTCATGTCAGGCACATCCCCCTCCTGTGTGTTGGTCTGTTTCCACAGTGTATGTTGTTAGATGTAAATCCCCAATCCATCTTTGATGCTGTTTGCCAAACAACAGATCTAATTCCTGCTCACAGTGAATGAAAAGGCCCAACACCAACATGATGTTCCTAGATATTGGTGTGTGTTTCCATGCAATTGGCTATGGGAATGTTAGCACAGCTGTTCCACATGCAATCAGCTAGAGGAGGGCTGCAAATTGTGCAGAGGCCATCAGCTGATCATGAGCATCACTTGCAAATCACATGCTGCTGCCTAAGCAAAGCAGGTGTAAGTCTCCACATCCACCAGAGAGGGAGTGAGAGAGGCAGACAGAGGCAAAGATAAGTCAGGGAGGGGGTGGGAGAGTAAAACCTAACCATGCTCATGTCACACACCTACCAGTACAGGATATCAAACCCCTGTCTGACTATGTATTGCTATCACATGACTATGCAGTTATTGGATGCACTGCATAGCTTACAAGTTGAGGAGCTCTCCAAATGTATATGGGATGGTGAGTGACATCTGCAACAGTGATATGGTACTGATACGGTAGGTGTAGTACACATGCCTGTCCGCATGAACAGGTGTCAGCGTCAACACAGTCACACTCTCTTAGGGACCCACACACAATGACACACTTGGCAGGGTCAGGAATACACCTTCTCACTAGTTAGTTTGCCACAATACAGTACTGTTCAGGTATCACATGCACCAAAGGGGCTATCTGGAGGTTATATGGGCAAAGGGTATTTGGAGGTGTCTGACATCAGACAGCATGCTTCAGTATGTCAGTGGGGGTTGTAGTGAATGTAAATGTGGTCAAACTTATCATACACCACACACAGATACAGTACTGACATGCATGGGTGCATTGCTTCATGGGTGTGTAGTGGTCGACTGTACCAGAAGGCTATACAAGGCTAGGTGATGGGTATACCTTGGCATCAGGCCACATGACAATGGTCTGCAGTGAGGCTCAGGGGTGTAGTGTCTGGATTGGCTCACACAGGTGGGTATTGTATTCACCATCCAGTCACCTGGGTAATTATTGTGTGTGACCATTGCTGTGCATTGCTTGCCATGTATGTGTTCTTTAGTCCATGACATGGACGGTGTCTGGGATGTACACACACCCCACATGCATGTACAGTGACATGTGAAGCTGTACCTGGGGTGTCTGGCCCATGTTGTGTACACAGATTGTTATCATCAGATGTGCCAGTCCTGGCCTCATGTGGCAGGAACTGGTAATGGACAGCAGGTTGACCCTGCACCTACATTGATAGCATGATACAGGTATTCTCTGGTGTCAGTGGCATCTGCCCATTCAGGGCATGTGTTTTAGGCATGGTATGTCCTTAGTGGGTCACATTTGATGGCACCACAGGTGTTGCAGGTGTCCAGTGGGGAACATAGTGAAGGCACACTGTCTGCATGTACATGCCTATTGTACTGATGGAAAGGGTGCCATGCCCTCTGTAGTCCATTGCAATCACACCATGGTTACTATCTGTGGGCAATATGCAGGGTACTGCCAACATAGCCGTTGTTGCCTAGGCAAGTGTGTTTGTGTATGAGACATGAGTTGAGAGTGTTCTCTGGGTAATACAAGGGTTGTTAACTTTGTTCACCAGGCCTTGGTGTCACATGTAGGGGTATGGATTGGCACTCCAGCCTCTCGGCTATTTCACATCTGTTATCCTTGTAAGGTGGACATTGTGACATATAATAGGGCCACCATATAAGAAATTTGCAAAACCCACTACACAATGAGTCCATTTGTTACACACACACACCTCCACACAGGATACAAATGACAAACATACACACAACTGCCATGTCTGGGATTAGAACTCCTACCTAACTAGTTTATTACACTACAGCACTATGCAGTTATAGGACATGCCACGGAGATTACTGGAGTACTCCTTCCCCAAAGATGTATTTCGCAGTGAATGACATCAGCAGGCTTGCCAAAGTAGGGCATTTGAATTGTAGTGAGTGTGACTAGCCTAAAAAGCATTGTTCCCTACACAGACATAGAAACGCACATACAAAAATCCACACTTGCCATGTGTGAGAATCGAACCCCTACCACAGTACTATATCACACTACAGCATTACACTGTTATAGGATGCACCACAGAGATTACTGGGCTACATCTTTCTCAAAGGTGTATTTCACAGTGAATTACATCAGCAGCCTTGCCAAAGTAGGGCATTTGATCTGTAGTGAGTGTGACTAGCCTAAAATGCATTGCTCCCTACACAAACAAAGAACCACACACACAAACATCCAAACTTGCCATGTGTGGGACTAGAACCCCTATCAAAATACTATATCACACTATGGCATTATGCCATTATTGGACATGGCACGGAGATTACTGGGCTGCACATTTCCCAAAGGTGTATATCACAGTGAATGACATCAGCAGCCTTACCAAAGTAGGACATTTGAATTGTAGTGAGTGTGACTAGCCTAAAAAGCATTGCTCCCTACACACACACACACACACACACACACACACACACACACACACACACACACACACACACACACACACACACACACACACTTGCCATGTCTGGGATTAGAACTCCTACCTAACTAATTTATCACACTACAGGATTATGCAGTTTTAGGATGCACCACAGAGATAACCAGGCTACTATATTCCCAAAGGTGTATTTCAAAGTGGATGACATCAGCAGGCTTGTCATAGTAGGGCTATGGGGAGGGCAATGTGTGTGCATGGGCCATAACCCATTCATCTAAAGGTTGACACACCACGAGCAGGCACACTCAGGGTTATATTCCGCAGGTACATGTATACAGCTGCTAGATGACTGCCTTGTACAGTCATGTTGCACAGCTGGCACTTCCACCACATAGTCTGTAATGCTGATGGATACCAGTGGCTAATTTCTACAGTGAGTGACATTTACACATCTTGTGGCTGTAGCCATTTGGCTGTGTGCTGGGTGAGACAGGCATCATGATGGATGACTCGTTGTCATAGTCACTCTCTTTCACACATCTATGTATGTCTACTTTTGGCTTATGTGTGTAGTCCTTGGTATATGTCGGTATTCCTATCCAATGTGTGTGCAAAGCATGACTGGTGCATACTGAGGAGTGTATGCACTAATACCTGCAACTGTCAGATATGTATGGTCCACTGTTGTTTGCAGACATGTGCTTCATTTATTTAAATGTGTGAGCATGCCCTGTATGACCTTTCAGTATGTTGTTGTCTGAAATTGCCTTCAGTGTGTGAGCATGCCCAGTATGACCTTCTGTATTGAATGTATGGATCCATTCCAGGTAGTTTGTACTCCAGTGCAGACCTTTGTGTTGTACACCTACAAGTAGCAAACTGTTTCTGCAGGGTATCCGTGGATCATTTGGCAATATGGGGACAAACTGTGCAAGGGATAGTGTGTACTGTAGGTGATTGTGCCTGTGCTGCTTCTGATACATGGTACTGGTGTTAGCAGAGATATTCAGACATGTGTACTGTTATACACTGTGATGTTTTATGTCCTTAAGTACTGTCAGGTGGACAGTCTTGTTCACAGTGATGTCCTGGGGAACAAGGGTGAATGCAGCTGTGTCTGGTATTGTGGGCAGACGCCTACATATTCATGGTAAGTTATGCCATTCTGGAGAAGGAGCTGCAGACACTTGCTGCTGGGTCTGTGTATCCAGTTCAGCACCTCGGTACAGTGTGGGCAGACAATCCCATACTTGTACATCCATCAACATGACAGTTTGGCCTTATCTTGCTGTGGCAATATCTCACAGCTGTACAGATTCACACAGGTTACCCAGAGGCAGGAGCCATGAGTCAGGAAATTACCCCTATTGTGATGTATGGGCAGGTTTGTAGCCACCCATTTATGTGTTTGCAGCCAGGGATAGTGTGTGCACACATCTGTGTGTTGGACCTTGCACATTCCATGCTGCCCATGCTTCCAAATCCATGCCCATTATTCTATCATCTCCCATACATTATGTATACATTCTCTGATACTTTCCCTAAGGTTATCACCTCATCACAGCTGTGTTTTGGTGTTGGTCCACAGTTTATGCAATGGGACATGGTGGACATGTTACTGTGGTTTGTCCACATGGCCTTGCATATGGCTTATGTGGAGTGTGTTATGTTGTTATTTGGGTGTCCATGACATAACATGCATTGGCAGTACATGTGAGACACAAGCCTTTGGCAGAGACCTGGTGGTGATGTGGGCCAGCTGTGGCAGGCCATTGCATTCTGTCAGTCCTACAGTCCCAGACTTCCATACAGTATATTCCCCTGGGGTGACAGGGTAGGTGTGCTAGGTGTTCATGCCAATACTTTCTATCAGTGTTGATCAGGTGGTGTGGATGCTGGCAGGGTGCTACCTACAGCTAGGGACACACCTGCATGGGACACCTGCACTGCATGCTGCATTCTTTCTATTGCCATATACAGGTGGGGATAATATTGTACCCATTCCCAACAGCAAGGATATGACCAGAGAGGTACCTGTGGGTGGTGTTTGGGTGAGCTGGGTGCATGTGTGCCATGGACACTACTTGCATCCAATGCACAGATATGCATGGGGCATTCCAGTTATGCTGGCATATGCAGGTACATCAGCTGTTTCCAAATACATCAGTCTTACCACCTTTGTGATCTGCAAGTGTTCGGGCAGGCGACACTGGTATACCCTACTACAGGCCCAGATAATATGATGCATGCCTGTATGTACAATTCCAAGGGTGTGTCCATTTCACAGTTACAAATTATATATTGTATGTCTGGGCTACTTTCCCCTGCATACTGCTTGTATATCTAGCCCAACAGCCATGCCATGTCAATCTTTCAGATGGTGACACATATTGTCACCATACATTTACAATGGCTTACTGCTAGCATGTGTTATACTGGTGGGAATTGTCTTTGGCACTGCAATTGTGAGGACTTGGCCCTGTCATCAGCAGTACTGGGTAATGGCCACCAGGTCATACCTCAACATGCATACATACTGACCATTCTCACACAATATGAAACACACATCAACCTAACACACACATATCTGCATATTGTACAAATGCTACAATCTATTCTGCTACCTTGGCCACCTCTGGGCATCTGTGCTCCACTGGAATTAAACTTACACATACATGTAACTACATTTCTACATAGGATTGGGGGGCAGACCTGACTGTTACAAAATGTCTACATAGGATATGGGGGGCGCACCCCTGACTGTTTCTACATTGCTACACATGATTGGGTGGGCACACCTGACTGTTACTACATTTCTACATAGGATTGGGGGGGGCACACCTGACTGTTACAACATGTGTACATCGGATGGGGGGGCACACCTGACTGTTTCTACAGTTCTGCACAGAATTGGGGGAGTCGTACCTGACTATTTCTACATTTCTATACAGGATGGGGGGGGGCACACCTGACTGTTACATTTCTACACAGGATTGGGGGGCACACCTGACTATTTCTACATTTCTACACAGGGTTGGGGGGCTCACCTGACTGTTTCTACATTTCTACACAGGTTTGTGGGGCACACCTAACACTTGTACACATTTGCTATGTCTATACTGGTATGTCAGGCACTCCATTTCATTCTGTATTCTAACCTATCATGCTGACTAGAGGCATAGCAGTGTACTACAGGTCTTACATTTGATTGACCTACATATCAGTTTCTGACTTCCTACCCTTCAGAACTAACATCCCACTGCCTGACCTGATGTAATCTGTCTGTGTAGGCCTTGGGGGGGAAGGTTACCCATAGGCATCATTCAGAGGCCTTGGCACAGCCTTTGTTTGTGTTTGTCTACACCTGTCCTGCTGGCTGTGACTGTTGTTGGGTATGTAAACCTCCCTGACTGGCATGTGTGTGTCATATGGGCACACATGTGGCCCAGCACATTTCCTGCAGTGGGTTTTGTCATCATGTGTACTAATGGCTACTATGGTGACACCAGTATTTGTTACAGATCTCATGCTGCCACTATAGGTGTCTACTATCTGCTGGTATCCCATTCAGCCACCCAATTCCCTTGCATGCTCACATCCATACCGTAGATACAAGTAACACCACATACTACTCCAATTAGCAGTTGGTGAGGAGAGTGACTTACCTTGTGGGTGTGCCAATATTGAAGATGGTGCTGGGGGCTACCTATGTTGTATGCACATAGTACACTCCCTATACATGGTTGAGCACAGGTAGTGTCATGTTTGGCATCCCTTTTACTGTATGTGTGACACAGAGAGAGGTGTCATTCCTTGGGTCCCTGCTGTGTCAGTGTATGTGCTATGTGTTGCCTCTTTGCCAAGGCCAGGGCATACTGGGCATGCCTCCATCTGCCTACCGGGCCAGGCTCAGGTTGTTCCTCCTCCAAGTCACTCTGTGCCTGTGCAGGTCTTGGCATTGGTGGGGGGCTATGTGGCCCTGCCCCGCGCTGTTCCTGCTGCAACTTTTTCCACAGGATCATATTGTGTAGCATGGCACACACGCTAGCAATTTGTGTACATGTAGCTGGTGAGTACTGCAAGGCTCCAATGGATGTATCCAGGCACCGGAACCATGACTTGAGCATCCCAAACACATGCTCTATTATGATTCTGGTCTGTGTGCGTGCCTCATTATGGCATTCTTGTTCGGGTGTGTGTGCATTTCTGATGGGTGTCATCAGCCACGGCTCAAGTGCATAACCAGCATCCCCCACTAGGTGACTGTAAAGGATGTCCCCACTGGCAAATCTCTGGTACAGCTGTGTCAGATGCCAGTTGTGGGAATCGTGATAGCTTCCAGGGCAGCCAGCATACACATTCATTATAATGCCCTGTGCATTGCACATGACCTGGCAGTTGATGGAGGGGAAGCCCTTGTGGTTGATGTAGACCCTACCCCACTCACCAGGTGGTGCTTTGATGCATATGTGCATGCAGTCGATAGCACCCACCAACTCAGGTTATTCTGCTATTTGGTGGAAGAGACGCATATTGCTGGCCAACACCTCATGGGTATTGAAATAAACGTGCTCACCGGCATGTGCTGACATGGCATCCAAGAACTGGTGGAATACTCTGGATGCTGATGCCTGTGAGATCCCCATGATATTCCCAGTTGGGCTTTGGGAGGTACCTGTGGCTAGAATTCCTAGACCTATGCATACCTTGGTATCCACTGGGATGGGTTCCCCTCTGTTAGTTCTGTGTGTCAGGCATGGCCAGCACAGCTCAACAATTTGCTGTAGGAGGCCCCTGTCCACCCTATAGTGCTCCACTATCTCCAGCTCATGTAGCCCCTTGTAGGTTACCCTGGGTCTGTACACTTTTCTCCGTCTCTTCACTGTGGGTTGGTCGACAGCATGCTCATCCTCAACACCCTCAGCCTCTTCCACATGTTGATGTCTGACAGCTGCTGCAGCCCCTATCATTCTGTTGTTTTTGTTTGTTAAAAGTTCCCCGCTTGTATACACCGGTGGTATAGAGTATGTGGGAAAAAACAGAGGGAAATGAGTTTGCATAGTTTATAGTAGTGTTCTGGGCTGGGCTGGTCTGCTGTCTGTGTAATTGGCTGATTCTGATATATTTCACCTGCCAGCTATGCTAATTCTCTTACATTACCTTCCTAATGCTGTTTTCCCTTTCCATTGCCTTCCTGTTTAAGCCCGGGGGCGCACCATGCAAACACAGTGCTCAAATGTGCACAGAGCTGCTATTTCCTGGTTTAGTTTTTTTGTTTTCCTTTAAAACCCGGTGCATGGCTCGTACACCCACTTAGGCAATGTAAAGAGTGCTAGGCAGCCTCAGACACCCTCCCTTGCTTAGCTGTGCTAAGCTAAAGGCAAACACAAGCCACAGGGCTACAGGCCACTTACAGTATGCCTGACATACACCCCTATGATGTCAGCTAACTCCTGGGCTTGCACCAAGCTATTCCTCCTCTTACACTGTTGGGTGCTGACTAGCATGCAGGGGAAATCTGGGATTCAGTATCATTCCCCTCATTTACACAGGATTGCCTGCTGATGCATAGTTACAGGTCTCACACTGAGCCCCCCCCCCTTAGCAACCACTATTCATTAGCCATGTTGTCTTCTGCCTGCCACTGAGTATAATGGCAAAATATTGAATTTGGTTGGAATGCTTATTTTTGTTTTTTTTTTGTTATTTTTCACCCGATCCTGTTTGCGCACTGCTGCCCTACGCTTACACAGCCGAGATCGGTTAAAAAAATATAAAAGTTGATGTTTTTATTTTTGCAACTGTGTTCCATGCCACTGGCCTTATACTTGGCCATTGGCATGCTTTCTACATAATAGCCACCCTTTATTTGGAGCTGTCATGACTCCATTTTGTAGCTTGCAGAAATGTACACCGTTACTGGCGGAGTACATTTCTGCAGATTACACTAGTCCTGCACGGCCGGTTTCCAGCTTCCCAGATCACAAATTCACCTAATTTGCATGGATTTCTCCTGAAAATGGGGAAATTTGCATACAGGGGCTGAGTCCGTGCAGGACTAGTGCAGGAGTGCTCATGCACGTCCCTACAGCTTATTCCTGGATCACAAGGCAGACATATTGCCTGCTGGAGCTCCTGCACTCATCTTGCACACCGTGCAGGGCTTGCTGAATCCAGGGGATAGAAAGGAATGGTACTTAAATATTAGGAAAGCATTTTATTGCATTGATCCATAGAAAAATTTAGAAATATATAAGAAAAAAGCCATAATGATGACATATAATAACTATGAAAAGATTAAAGAAAGTATTGATTAGAAAATCGTCGGTTAAGACAAATGTGACATACAAGAAAAAGCATGATAGAATATGTAATAAATGTGGAGAGATTGAGAATACTGTGCATGTGTTTCTGAAATGTGAAAGAGTTAATAATTTGTGGATAGAAATAAGTATTTCACAAAAGAAATAGGAAACTAGTAAAATACAAACTGCACACCAAGTCACAAGCTGTAGTAAGCACCAAAACAGTTGTCACGATCAAAGTCCACTAATGAATCAAGGTTGGCACAAACACTTTAATAAGAATTGAAGCGCTTTTCGTCTACTACAGTTAGTAGACTTCCTCAGAACATTACAAATAAGCATTGGTAACCTTCCTTAAATGCTCTCTAAGATGTCAGCTGACATTAATTAAAGCAAGTTCATCCCCAATTAGTTAAAAAATAATAGGAATTCAATAAAATACATACGAAATCATAATATATTAATCCACTAAATACACAATTAAAACAATAAAAATTACTTAATGAGATTTAGTGTCTCATACCACAGAATGTGTAACAAACCCTTTTTTAGTGCAACTAAGATAAAATATAACAATTTAAACTGAGTTTATGCTGTTACCTTCATGTTGTTGACATTAACTAAAAACTTCATTCTTAGCGTCTCAAATTCCTAAGTTTCAAAAGGCAATTAATTGAACATAAATCATTGAGCCCTGGAGATGCATAAGAATGCAATCTTATCTGCCACATCAGTTCTTTTTCTTCAAGCATTAAGTTAAGGGGAAAACTTTGCCCATTATTTAGTACTTGATCAATTACTATGAACCTAAAATAATGCTCATTATAAAGTGACACATGCTTCGCTAACGCGTTCTCTAATTTCCCCTTCTTTATTGCATATAGATGTTCATAGATTCTGTCTTGTAATCTACGTTCGGTCTTCCCTACGTAGAATCCCGGACATTGTTGGCACATAGCTAAATAAACTACCATGCGAGAGTTACAGTTAGTTCTATATTTTATAAAATAAGTTCTCTCAGCTATAGTAAATTTGTTTGTCTCAAGAATGGTGCTACATCTGTTGCAATTTTGGCATTTAAAAGTACCTGGAGTTTTAACAAACCTAGGAACAGGTTTTTCGAGTAACTTTTTCAAGTTATTTCCTTTCCTAAAAGTAATTTCTGGTCTAGATCCCAATTTGTTATACATCAAAGGATCCGTTTTAAATATCTCCCAGTTTTTCGAATAAGGTCAACTATCATGTAACTGTCAATATTAAATGTCAAAATAAGTCTAGGGAAAATATCTCTAGTAACAGGTACCTTATCGAGTATCTCATTATTCGATAACTCCAGTGAATTTAGTCGAATGTTAACACTATCTCCTTCACAATTCCAGATGTTAACTGAGTTTTATTGAGTAAAGGTTTAAATAACCCTGTATTTCTTTTGAAAGATACTTCCTCTATTAATGAGTCAATTAATATTGATGGATACCCCCTCAGTGTAAACATAGATTTCAAATGTTCACATTCATCCCTAAAGTCTGCATCCAAGCTTACTATTCGGGCGGCTCTCACAAGTTGCCCTTTAACCACAGACCTCTTCTGGAAATTGGGATGACAACTTGTGTAGTTCAATAGTGAGTTAGAATATGTAATTTTTCTATGTATAGTAGATACAAAAGCCTTCAATTCAATGTTCTTCACTAACCAAACATCCAAGTAAGCAATTGCCATACTACTAAAAGAAAATGTGAATTCTAGAAAGTTTGTTGTAGCATTTAATGTCTGTACAACTTCCTCTCCAACTAGTTCATCGCCTTCAAATATTATAAAAATGTCATCTAAATATCTCGTATAGAAGCAAATTTTATTCATTAATTCACTATTTTTGAAAACATAGTTGCCCTCCCAAAAAGCCATCACCATATTAGCCACACTTGCTCCACATGGGGAGCCCATGGCTATCCCTACTTTCTGTAAGAAAAAGTTGTCTCCTAACACAAAAAAGTTGTTATACAAAATTATTTCCAGAAGTTCAATGGTCAATGAAATTTCCGTAAGTGGGGCATTCTTCTTTTTGAGCATAGCTGCTACCCATTCAGTGGCTATACTATGGGGAATACAGGTATATAAATCTTTGACATCGACTGTTAGAAAGTTACAGTTAATGTCAAAGTTTAAGGTGTTAATTTTCTCCAAAAATGACAGCACTCCACCATGTTCCGAACACATCGTTTGACGCTGGGACAACTTCCGGTAATGGAGGTATCATAGGAGAGACCAGTGTTACTGCTGAGAGGAACACCGTAGCGATTACTCCTGAATGTGCGAATAATGGTTTTATTCCTTTACCAGCTGGTAGAATAAATGGTGGTTCAATTCGAGAAGCAATTGAACTGCCTGATGGGGTAAACGCAAACATGGTAAACGCAAATATGGTGACCGGAATAAACCGTTGGCTAGCTGAAAGTTTTTCCTTTCAACGGCATGATTCTAATGTGAACAACAGGGACGCAAACAACTTCGGCAATTATACAGAGGTAAATACCCAACCTGAAATAGTGTTTAAGCTCCAAAAATTTGATAAACTTCTCATTAAAGCTAAGAAATTACAACTAGAAGTTAACTATTTTAACGAATGTTTGGCTTGCAATGTTATCCCTAAAGGGCTGAGGCACTACCAGTACCCTACGGGGTTAGTGAACAACTCTGACTTTCATAAGGAGTTGCTTCAGCTATTTGAACGGAATGGCGCCAAGCTATTAAAACTTATGGTTAAACATTACACTGCGTGGTTGAGTGAGCTGAATAAGGAAATTGTGTTATTAGACTCATCTATTAAAATTAACACTGAATTTGAAAGGTATAAATTTGAATATGAGCGTTGTTTCAACAGTGTTAACCAATACTTGGGGAAACTAAGGCTAAACAAAGTTAAAAAACTTGAAAGGGATTGTTTAGCTTATGAAAATGGAACTGCTTACCCACAGCCCCCTACTTCACAAGCGTGGCACCATCCACTAGTTAATAGTGATGAACAGCTATCAGTGGGACAAAATGACATTGGCCCAACTTTACCTAATGTAAGGTTTCAAAACCATCCTCGTGTGTCTAATTCTGAGCCCACTAACACTAGTGCACCTGTGGTAAGAAGAAGTGAACGCTTGCAGAATCGTAACAACTCTAACAGGGCAAAAGCACCTAATGGGCAGCAGGCAAACTCCAATAACTACAACCAGGTTTTTTACGAGGGTTTCCAACAGGGGGCTATACCGAAACAAAAAAACAGAGTTTATTACAACAAAATGAGGGGGCCAAAAACAATGTGAACTGTGAAGTTGAACCTACTGTCCTGAGACCAACTGTAAATTCATTCAGTGAATCAATAGAGACAGTTATTTTGACTGTCAATGAGCAAATACAACCATTGACTCATGTAATACAAGTGAATGGATTTGAAGATATAGGACTTGATATAGTAGGGAGTTTTGTTACTTCTAGTAACTTAGAACAAAAGAGTTCTGATTATGATTTAGTTAACAGTATTATTGAAGAGAGTTTTACCTCCGATTTGGATGTAACCAGGATGTTAGATGTGGTTAATGTTGATGATCATGATTTAGTAATGAAGAAGCCTGAGATCATATTGAATGGTACGGGTGACTTCAAAATTTACAATTTTTCATCTGTGATTCTGCCTGATGAACTTATTGAATTACTAGCTAAAGGATACACATATGTCCCTAAGAATAAGATGGATTTAGTGAACACAGCTATTGATATTAAACTTTTTTCTAGGAAATTAAACTTTAATTTGATGATGGGAGGATATGAAGGGAATAATATTAACAAAAACGCTTTTTGGGTACCTAGTACCTTTAACCCCCCCCTTCATCCTCTTATCCACCTATTTGAGACAATGTGTGAACTTGATTTAAGATACAAGGCGAAACACCCTAGTAATGTGCTTAACCAAAATAAAGAGTGTGATTTGATAGAATTTGTCCGTATTCACAATTTGCGTGTATGTAAACCGGACAAAGGAGGGGGAGCTGTGATTTTTGATCAGAATGATTACACCAACAGGATGAGTTCTTTGATTAACAATTCATTATATCAATTAAGTTCAAGATCTGAAATAAACAAAGCATATTCTAGTATTAAGAGCAGAATCGAAGATATGTATATTGAAGGCAGATTACATGAGGAACATTATCAATACATGTTAATTTCCTACCCTAGGTACCCGAAAATCTTTGGGATACCCAAAATCCACAAAGATGTAACCAATCCACCTATGCGCCCCCTAGTGGATAGTCGCGGTTCACCAACGTACACATGTGCGAAGGTGGTAGATTCCATCCTTAAAAAATATCTTGTGGATGAGGTACAAATTTGTAAAGACTCTTGGTCATTTTTGGATTAAATTAACACCTTAAACTTTGACATTAACTGTAACTTTCTAACAGTCGATGTCAAAGATTTATATACCTGTATTCCCCATAGTATAGCCACTGAATGGGTAGCAGCTATGCTCAAAAAGAAGAATGCCCCACTTACGGAAATTTCATTGACCATTGAACTTCTGGAAATAATTTTGTATAACAACTTTTTTGCGTTAGGAGACAACTTTTTCTTACAGAAAGTAGGAATAGCCATGGGCTCCCCATGTGGAGCAAGTGTGGCTAATATGGTGATGGCTTTTTGGGAGGGCGACTATGTTTTCAAAAATAGTGAATTAATGAATAAAATTTGCTTCTATACGAGATATTTAGATGACATTTTTATAATATTTGAAGGCGATGAACTAGTTGGAGAGGAAGTTGTACAGACATTAAATGCTACAACAAACTTTCTAGAATTCACATTTTCTTTTAGTAGTATGGCAATTGCTTACTTGGATGTTTGGTTAGTGAAGAACATTGAATTGAAGGCTTTTGTATCTACTATACATAGAAAAATTACATATTCTAACTCACTATTGCACTACACAAGTTGTCATCCCAATTTCCAGAAGAGGTCTGTGGTTAAAGGGCAACTTGTGAGAGCCGCCCGAATAGTAAGCTTGGATGCAGACTTTAGGGATGAATGTGAACATTTGAAATCTATGTTTACACTGAGGGGGTATCCATCAATATTAATTGACTCATTAATAGAGGAAGTATCTTTCAAAAGAAATACAGGGTTATTTAAACCTTTACTCAATAAAACTCAGTTAACATCTGGAATTGACGAATGAGATAGTGTTAACATTCGACTAAATTCACTGGAGTTATCGAATAATGAGATACTCGATAAGGTACCTGTTACTAGAGATATTTTCCCTAGACTTATTTTGACATTTAATATTGACAGTTACATGATAGTTGACCTTATTCGAAAAAACTAGGAGATATTTAAAACGGATCCTTTGATGTATAACAAATTGGGATCTAGACCAGAAATTACTTTTAGGAAAGGAAATAACTTGAAAAAGTTACTCGAAAAACCTGTTCCTAGGTTTGTTAAAACTCCAGGTACTTTTAAATGCCAAAATTGCAACAGATGTAGCACCATTCTTGAGACAAACAAATTTACTATAGCTGCGAGAACTTATTTTATGAAATATAGAACTAACTGTAACTCTCGCATGGTAGTTTATTTAGCTATGTGCCAACAATGTCAGGGATTCTACGTAGGGAAGACCGAACGTAGATTACAAGACAGAATCTATGAACATCTATATGCAATAAAGAAGGGGAAATTAGAGAACGCGTTAGCGAAGCATGTGTCACTTTATAATGAGCATTATTTTAGGTTCATAGTAATTGATCAAGTACTAAATAATGGGCAAAGTGTTCCCCTTAACTTAATGCTTGAAGAAAAAGAACTGATGTGGCAGATAAGATTGCATTCTTATGCATCTCCAGGGCTCAATGATTTATGTTCAATTAATTGCCTTTTGAAACTTAGGAATTTGAGACGCTAAGAATGAAGTTTTTAGTTAATGTCAACAACATGAAGGTAACATCATAAACTCAGTTTAAATTGTTATATTTTATCTTAGTTGCACTAAAAAGGGTTAGCTACACATTCTGTGGTATGAGACACTAAATCTCATTAAGTAATTTTATTGTTTTAATTGTGTATTTAGTGGATTAATATATTATGATTTCGTATGTATTTTATTGAATTCCTATTATTTTTTAACTAATTGGGGATGAACTTGCTTTAATTAATGTCAGCTGACATCTTAGAGAGCATTTAAGGAAGGTTACCAATGCTTATTTGTAATGTTCTGAGGAAGTCTACTAACTGTAGTAGACGAAAAGCGCTTCAATTCTTATTAAAGTGTTTGTGCCAACCTTGATTCATTAGTGGACTTTGATCGTGACAACTGTTTTGGTGCTTACTACAGCTTGTGACTTGGTGTGCAGTTTGTATTTTGATAGAAATAAGTAGACATAATAGAGTGAAAAGGTTGTTAAAAGGTGAACTAATAAATTATAGAGAGATTAAGTACTTAGTAATGGCAACAGGAAGTAGATATTATGTCAGGTTTTGTGTAGGAGATTACATAGTACTGGATGCTAGAGAGCTAAAAGAGGGAAGAAAGAAGAGATGTTGTCGATAAGTAGTAGCTATTAGTAGAGATGGTAAGTCAGTGAAAAATATGGTACTGAGTAGTAAATGAGGGAATTGATATATGGTGATCCAATTACCTAGAGAGAGAATAGAGCTTACAGCCTCCTGGTCTTCCAGCACTAAAGGCAATCATGCATCCTTTTGTGACACTGGTACTTTATGGCTTCAACTTCTTTGTTCAAGAATTCTGGACATACAAAAAATAATGATGAGACTAAATCAGGGATACTTTGAAATATTCTTAATTCACGAAAAAAAGTTAATAGAACATCTGGTTTTACATCAATATGCAATTTCTAAACAATATGTATGAAACTATAATGTTTAACATTATTGACTTTTCAGTGAGTTATTAGAAATTCAAAAAGTTTATGGCATACAGGGGAAAATGAGAAAAGTCAGAGACCTTCTGCAAAAGGACAGACAAAAAGTACAGTTGTGTACACTTACCATAAATATAGATGTTCGAGTGTATTCACTGTTGCAGTCATCACACTTGGGTTATCCTGCCAGGGGTAGCCCTCAGTCAGCCCAAATTCCAGAAGCTTAGCATTTCTGCATCAGTCGTTGTCACTTCAGGACTGACGTCAGGTCATCCGTGGTATAAAAACAGGCAGCCGATGCCATTAGATCAGTTTTTCTTGCCCCACATGTCAGGAGCCCCCAAATAGGGAGCTAAGTTATGGTGGAAAAACACCACCAGTAAAAAGTAAATACCAATAGCCATGTAAGGAGTGAGGAACAGAGAGAGAGAGAGATAAGGGGACTGGAGGGTGGGAAACCAGGACTGCAACAGTGAATACACTCGAACATCTACATTTATGGTAAGTGCACACAACTGTACTATGTTCTTCGTGTTTCACTGTTGCAGTCATCACACTTGGGTTGATTTCCAAAGCTGAAGAATGGGTGGAGGCAGTCAAGAAGAGTTGGGGCTGGCTAGTATGCCCTGCAGGACAGCGGTTGCATAGCCTGCCCTGGATTTGGAAAATATAAGCAGGTGGTAATGCTTGGTGAAGGTATGAACAGAACTGCAGGTTGCAGCTTCCAGAGTGTCCCTGGTACGGACTCCTCTGAGAAAGGCTGTAGAGGTTGAAGTTGCCTTAGTGGAATGCGTTCTGACCCCCAGAGGAGGTGGTTTCCCATGGTGTTTGTAAAAGAAATGGATACAGTGTGCTATCCATTTGGAGATGGTTTGTTTTGATATGGCCTTGCCCTCTGCCCCTGGTGCAATGCTGACTAATAACTGGTCAGATTTCCTAAAGGGCTTAGTCTTATCATGGTAGAATCTGAGCTGTCTGTGCACATCTAAAAAGTGCAGGATCCTTTCCCCCTTATTTTGAGGTTTAGGGAAAAAGGTGGGCAAATGGATAGATTGGTTGAGAGCCACACTGGACACCACTTTAGGCATGAACATTGGGTTGGTTCTGAGGGAAACCTTGACAGCATGAAAGCTAATCAAGGGTTCCACAGCCATAAGTGCTTGTAGCTCAGACACTCTTCTAGCTGAAGTGATGGCCAGAAGCAAGACTGTTTTCCAAGAGAGAAATTTTAACTCTGCTGATGCTGCAGGCTCAAAGGGGGGTAGCGTGAGCTTTTTCAACACAAAGTTAAGCCCCCAAGCAGGGGTAGGGGCTCTTCTTGGTGGCCTTAAGTTGTTAGCCCCTCTCAGGAATTGCTCGATGAGAGGGTGTAAGAAGAGAGGTGGCTCTGTGCTGTAATGAGCAGATATGGCAGAGGCATGGATCTTGATAGAAGAGAAGGACATGCCCCTGTGAAGTAGGTCTGCTAGGTAATCCAGGATGAGAGGTAAGGAGGGCTGTTCTGGATCCACACCTTTAGTGTGTATCCAGGAACAATACATTTTCCACTTGTCAGCATATGATTTTCTTGTACTGGGTCATCTGGCTTCACGTATGACATCCAGTACCTGCTTGCTTAGGCTGGCCACTGGAGGAGAAGTCAAGGAATAAGCCAGGCTGCAAGGTTCAGGGTCTGCAATTGTGGATGCATGAACTGTTCCTCCTGCTGAGTCAGGAGATTTGGGATCTGGGGAAGGTGCCATGGAGGCAGTGGTGACAGACTGCGCAGTAGTGGATACCAGTGCTGGCTTGGCCAGTCTGGGACAATTAGGAATGCCTTTGGTCTTTCCTCCTTTATCTTGAGGTAGGGGGGAAATGCATAGATTGAGAGGTTTACCCAATTGAAGGATAGGGTATCCACTTTCCAGGCCTTGATGTGAGGTTTCCTGGTGCAGAATTTGCTGAGCTGATGGTTGTAGGTGGAGGCAAATAGGTCCAACTTCGGGGTACCCTATTTCTGTGTCACAAGGCTGAAGGTTTTGTGGTTTAATTGACACTCGTGTGGGTCTAGGAGATTTCTGCTTAAGTTGTCTGCCAGAGAGTTTTGGTTGCCTGGCAGGAATTGAGCTTGCAGGTGAATATGCAAGGTTGAGGCTGTGTTCCACAGGAACATGGCTAGCCTGCAGAGTGGGTAAGAATGGGTTTCCCCCTTCTTGTTGATGTACCACATCACTGTGGTGTTGTCAGTTTTGATTAGTAGACGCCCCGAAGATTGTAGGGACCTGAAAGCTGTCAGATCGTGCTGAACAGCTAGCATCTCTTTTTGGTTGATATTCAGATGAATTTGATTTGGGCTCCAGTGGCCCTGAATGCACCTGCCGTCCAGATGTGCACCCCAGGAATAGTCTGATGCATCTGTGGTTAGGGTCTGGGCAGCATGGGGTTGTGTAAATGGAAGCCCCTTGTTGTGGTTGCATGCTGCTGCCCACCAAAGGAACTCTTTTCTTAGACAAGGTATCAAAGGTATGATAGTCTCCAGGTCCTAAGAATGTTGGCACCAAAGACTTTTTAAGTACCATTGAAGTTTTCTCATATGCAGTCTGGCACATGGAATTAATAGAATGCAGGAGGCCATGAACCCTAGAGCTTGCAGGATTTTCCTTGCTGATAGCTGGGTTCTGGTGGCCATTTGAGAGAAGTAGCTTGTCAGATAGGCTTGTTTTTCTGGAGTAAGGAATGCCATCTGGGATGCTGTGTCCAAGCTTGCTCCCAGGAATACAATTTTCTGACTGGGGACTAGTTTGGATGTCTTTCATTGATAGTGTACCCCAGGGAGGTTAGATGGTTCTTTACAAATGTCAGGTGCTGCAACAACTTTTCCTGACTGTCTGCCTGAATCAGGCAATCATCCAAGTAGGGGTAAATTTGAATATTTCTCTGCCTGCAATAGGCAATGGTTGGAGCCAGGCATTTTGGGAAAACTCTGGGAGCAGTGGATAAGCCAAAGAGAAGTGCAGAGAACTGATAATGCATAGATCCTGCCCTGAAATGTAGATATTTCCTGCAGGAGTCCCTGATTGGGATGTGCAGATAGGCCTCCTTTAGGTCTAGGGTGGCTAACCAGGCATTTTTCGACAGCATAGGAAGAAGCTGATTTAGGGTGAGCATTTTGAATTTTGGTACCAAAAGGAAGGTGTTTAGAACGGATAGATCTAAGATTGGGTGCCAGGTGCCCTCTTTTCTGGGTACGAGGAAAAGTCTTGAATAAAAACCTTGGCCTATCTGTTCTGCAGGAACAGGCTGAATTGCCCTTATGGAGAGCAGGGACTGAACTTGATTTTGTGCCTCTGCCCACTGGTTTGGAGGAAGGTCTGGGAACCCTTTTGGAGTAGGCAGTGTGTGGAAATAAAATTTGTACCCCTGTGATACTATGTTGAAGACCCATCGATCATTGGTGATGGAGGTCCAGTTTTTTGCATGGTGGGCAAGTTTTCCTCCTAGGGGCATGAACAATTGGGCAGAGGTGAGGGAAGGAATTAAGAAGTCATTGTGAATTCTTTCCATAAGGGGGTGGCTTATCACTCCCTGTTTAGAAGTGGAGGTATTCCATTGCTTAGATCTCTGCATACCCTGAGACTGAAGTCTGGGGGGTCTGTTTCCCCTAGGTCTAGTTTGAGGTGGCCTTGAGGGGGCTGGAAAGGACCAATGTTTTGAGGGGCAACGCCTGCTGAATCTTGGAGACTGCATTTGCAAAAAACTTTGACAGTCTGCATAGACTTAGCCTTTTCTTCCATCTTTTTTAAAACCTCTTCTGCTTTGGTGCCAAACAGATTGTCCTTGTTCAGAGGTGCGTCCAATAATTTTGATTTGACATGGTCTGGCAAGGTCTGCTCCTTAAGCCAGGCATGCCTTCTAAGTACAGAACCTGTGACTGCTGTCCTGCAAGATACTTCTAGGGCGATAAACCCAAATTGCAGGGTATGCTTGCTGACTTGGCTTGCAGAATGCATAAGCTCCTGTAATTCTTTATTTTCTGCACTGTCAGGGAAGGTAGATAATTTTTGCTTAATAAGTTCCATAATATGTTGCTGATATTTCAGCATGTGGAACTGATAATTCAATGCTCTAATGGCCAGAGTTGCAGAGGTGTATACTTTTTTACCCCATCTGTCTAAAGCTCGGAAATCCCTGTCTGAGGGGGTAGGATTCTTAGCTGTAGTTGCTTTTATTCCTTTAGGTCCTTGGGAGATGACCTCTGGGTCAGCAGTAGGATTTTTGAAGAAAAATTTGTGTGAGTCAGGGACTCTGTAGTACATGTCAGGTTTCCTGGGAGCAGGGGGTAAAGTATCAGGAGTTAGACTGGATTCCATAAAGACATCATCCACAACATCCAGAACAGGAGGGATAGCTAAGGGTCTGTACTGTGGTAAATCTAAGAATTCCCTTAGTCTCTTTTTGGACTGAGGATAATCCTGCCATTCTAAATGGAAATGCTCTCTCAAAGTATGCAGGGTTTCACCAAAAGAAAAATCCTCTGGAGGGGAGGCAGAAGGAATGGATTTCTCTGCATCTGAATCCTCATAGGCAGATAAGGGTATGTCTTCATAACCATAAACCTCAGAGTCGTCGGACTTTGGTCAGATAAAGCTGCTGGGGACAAGTCTCTTCTTCTCTTAACAGGGGAAGGCTGGCTTCCCCTAATCAGCATGATAAGGTCTTCTGCCATTTTAAGCATATGTGATTTTGGCAAGGAAGAAGGTGCTTGAGTTTGGGTCATCATTGTTTTAGGCATAGCACATACCCTTGGCCTTAGAAACTCAGTAGTTTTAGAAAGAACTGAAGACGCAAAAGAAGTTGTCGGTTTGTGTCGAATATCGGTAGTGCAAAGAACTTCCTCAGAAGCTGGTGTCTGCACAGCGGCTCTGGACCCATTCAAGGTAGAGACATCCGCAGGTTCTGTAGTCAAAGAAGAGTCTCACCGCATACCGGACTCCGAACAGGTCTCTGTAGTGGCCTGCAAATCCATCAATGTGGGCATCAGAGGCTGCGAAAGCACCTCATTGAGTACTGGTGAACTGGTGACTAGCTTAACAGAAGCATCATCTGCAGTTTTGGACCTGTGCGGTCTGTCTCTGTCTTTATCCTTACATTTTTTCAGAAGATCAGCAGTCAGATGACTTACTGAAGCCATTTCAGAATACGGAGATCGAGAACAAAAGTATTTAGCTACAATAAGGGTCTGACGATGAATAGTTCGGGTGTTGAACAAAGCACAAAACGAGCAGCAAGGTACGTCGTGGTCTGGGCCTAAACAGGTGACGCAGTAAGAATGGAAATCTCGGTGTTGTATTTGCTTTCCACAGGTGAGACAATGCTTAACTTTTTCTGACATCGGTCAGAGCAAGAAAAAAGGATCCCCAACGGGGTACTTCACTTTAGAAGACTTCAGCTTTAATTTCGGAAATGAAAGACTCAGGTAGCAGCCGACCGGCACTCATGTGAACTGCTTCTGCTTTGAGCTCCTCAGCAAGAAAGACTGATGTAATGGCATTGGCTGCCTGTTTTTATACAATGGATGACCTGACATCAGTCCTGAAGTGACAGCAACCGATGCAGAAATAGTAAGTCTTTGGTATTCGGGTTGACTGAGGGCTACCCCTGGCAGGATAACCCAAGTGTGATGATTGCAATAGTGAAACATGAAGAACATCCACAGTGCTATGTGCATACACACAATTTATGTTGCCTTTTCTTTTTCAGAGGATAAAACAAATCTATATGCACATGTACCTGAGTGTGCGCAGAATACTTCATATTATAGCAACTTTTTTATTTGCGAAACTAATACTTTTATAGCTGCACATTAAGAAATGCAATCACACAAAGTCCACACAGGATGAAAAATACTATAATTCTTTTAAAATATGCATACTTGCACCCACTTTCACTCACATGCTCATGAACACTTGCACTCTATCAACTGCACACATACATACACACACACACACACACACACACACACACACACACACACACACACACACGCACGCACGCACGCACGCACACACACACACACACACACACACACACCGCTCTGAAGTCAGAATTTGATCCACTTCTGAAAAAAAAAGAAAAGAAGAAAAAGAAAAAAATAGATTGTATATGACTCTTCAGGGCTCTGATATTAACATTCATTTTTTATCAGTAAGAAATATGAAACTCAAAAAACTGGCATTACTGACTGACATAATCCCCAGTGACTTACCACAAAAAATCAAAACATTTAGAGTGATGGGGAGATATGGGAAGGCAAAAGGTCCTGCAATATTACTTGACAGGTTCTTCTCCATTAAAAGCTTTTTTTTCTCTTTCCTTGTAGTCAATCTTTCCTTAATGCTGGAAGACCAGAAGGGTATGAGCTATACATAGCCAATAAGAAGCAGATGCAGGCTGGTCCAACAGTGTAAATTTATTGTTTTTTTTTTTTTTCTTGTTCTTGTTCCAGTTTGCAAGACACTCAACAACTGTAACAAAAAAATAAGAAACAAGCTTATTTAATTAAAATCAAACTTGTTTCTCTGTTTGCCACTACAGTGGTTGAATAGGTATTTTTTTTCAACAGATGAGTAAACAAAGTGCACAGACCATGACTCTGTGGAAAGTGGAGGGAAAGGGTCCCATCACCCCCCTCCCCTCACCCTATGGTTCTGGCACCCTTGCAGACAGTCCATCAGCATGCATTTTCTCTGAATATTAAGAAGTGTATGACTCTGATGAATGGTATTATTAGTTGACTTTAATCCTCTGTGATTTAAAAGCAAATTAAATATTCTATGAGTGGCAGAACAGAACTATATGGCAAAATCAGTGACAGTTAAGAGACAGGGGAAGGCAAGGGTTTTGCAATGCCTTACTTTTTATGATTTTTTTAAAAATTCATCTAATTACAATTAGACATCTGACATGCATTGACTCAATAAAGTGTCTGTATCTGCTGGGCATTGTGTGTATATGCATGCCTGCATGTGTCTGTGTGTGTTTCTATGTTTCTATTTTACATCAAAAATATAAAAATGAATAATAATAATAATAATAATAATAATAAAAACAAAATAATTTAACTGATTTCCCACTCTCTAAGAACAATAATATCTGAGAGGTTGATTAAGTGTTATCAGGGAATTTATACACTTCTTGGGTTGGTAAGGCCCTCCTGCATGAGGTGTCAGACCTCACAAGACCACTGGACATGTGTTAATTCCTTGTTAAACCCCATCCGGTTTGGCATTGGCATTGGCAGTGCTCCAGAAAAGTTTTTTCTAAGCCAAGATATGTGGTTGAGGTTAGGGCAAGGTTAGTGTTAGGTTTAGGTACACATTAATAAGGTAGTGAAAGGGAGCATTTTGCATTTAAGTATGTATTGTATTGCTGTTGTCAGTTTGATGAAGCCTCATAGTAAAGATAAAATCACTGACTGTTGCTTTTGAAATAAAGGCTTTTGCACATTCATTTTTTGCCTAAGAGGCTCTTAAAATCACTACCCCTACAATCCTAGTAACCCTGTCAAAAACAGAAAATAAAAACCTTTTAAAGCTGCTACTGGTGATAATGCATTTAAACACAACATTAGTCTTATTCTTATTTTAATAGCATATATATGCTCATAAATTCTAGCAGAAATGTTTTGTGAGTGTGTTACCCTCATAAAAAGCAGGACATACTGAATATGTTGCTAAATTAAACTGTCCTGTAGAATTACAAGTAAGATAACCAGGGCCCCTATACATGTCCCCATGTGATGCAAATGTAGAGAGCACTACACAAGTTTGAGTTCCTGTCTCAAAGCCAGGGACTCAAGCATCTTGTAGCTCAGGAAAGCTGCTACTCACATTCAAACTTGAATATGAGTTTAGTCAAGCAGCTGCCTCAGTTTACCTAACCGCATTATTCACGTTCAAGTGAGGTAGGTGTGTCAGTCATGGGGAGGGGGTGAGCGGGGTTAGAGTATGGATTAGGGCACTAGTAGGGAAGAGAGTTTTAGGTTTAGGAAGTGGTAGGGGGAACGTTTTAGGGAGCAGAAAGGGATGTTTATGGTTAGGGAGCAAAATGGGAGTCAGGGCTAGGGAGCAAGAAAAGAAATAGAGTTAGAGAGCAGGATGGGGAGTTTAGGTTTAGGTTTAGGGACTAGGAAGGGATTTTTAGGTTTAGGGAATAAGAAAGGAGTTCTAGGTTTAGAGGTAGAGTTTTGGTAGAGCTATAATGTATTTTAGGATAGGGTATTGAGAGGGCCAAGTAATGACAGGAGATGAACATAGTCAGAGTTCTACCATGCCTTTTCGAGCAAGGGGCAATGAACAAGTGTGTCACAAGCTACTTGCACACAATCACCTATAGTAGACCCATAAATATATATTGGGGCTTATATGATATACAGACACCTTTCTTTATGAGGTTGAATGTATTATCAAAATGTTTGTTTAAGTTTACTTTTGTTTTTCCTGCTATTTTATCAGTGGACAGCAAGAATATTACAAAATATTCTATCTGTAGATAGCTAGATATAAAATTATATTAGTAATTGAACTATTATGCTTGGCAACTCTGCATTATCAAAAAGTATTGGTAGTACTCCCTTATTCATTACTAAGAATGATTTTAATCTGAAAAGTATTCTTGACACCAGGACCTCTATTACTAAGAGTCTTGGTACAAATAAGGAAAAGAGAATTTATGTTTGTAATGGTTATTCCTCTAATAGCTATGTGAATAATAGCTATAATTTATATTTCTCTCAAATGAGAATGAACAATGCTGCATGGATGGTAGTAACAGTGGTAAGCAAAAGGCTAGAAAGAAAGGATTTGTTTAAAACAAGTCTGTAATGTAATTTTAGAAAAAGAAGAACATTTTTATGCAATGTATACATGCTGCCATTTTCTGTATAATAATGGGAAGTGAATTGGGATGTGAGTGAAAATTTAAATCTGAGGAGATATAGGTATGGAAAAGTATTGGGAAAGATGGGAGAATGTGTCTGAGACAGTGGATATGTGTTCAGTAATTATGTTTGTAGTAGTGTGGCAGGTAAGAGTCAATGTGTTTATAATACATATACAAATATATTTATCTACATATATATCTATAGACATATATCTATATTTGTCTATCTGTGTACTTATGTATATCTGTATGTCAGTATTTTTAGTCCTCAGATTAGGATGGACATGCAGGTGCATTCCTACCCTATGGCTGATACTTTACATTTGACATATTTAATTGTTTAGGTCAACCCATAAATTCAGGGATGACTCATACACCACAGTCCCGAGCATGTGTGTGAGGTCCTCAGCCACCTGCCAATGACTCACTGCATTTAACATTACAGCACCACTTGTTTGTGAGACTTATTACTGCAAGTAATATAACTTTCTACAATGTACTACCTGAAATCCTAATTGCCTCTTATAGGTAAAGTTGTAGCAATGATGAAAAAGACAGTTGATTTCAGTAATCTGTTCCAATGCACTGGGATTGTACATTGACATGCATTACCATTGTAAAACTCTGAAATCGTTTGGTTCGAGTTTGTCGTCTTTTGGAATAGAACCTAGGACTCTGTCAGTCCTTAGTGATATATGCTAAATGAAGTCTAGCAGAGCCCTTGTTTATGGAATTGGATACGCTACCCTATGCCCTACATATTTTGGAGTTCTAGAGTCAGACACCACTTTTCATGAGCTTTAATTTAGAACTAATATTCTGGGGAGGGACAAATAACATACAACCCCATTACTTGTCTGCAGTTTTGTGTTTTTAAAATGGACTTCTTTTGTTGTCTATCAGTCCCTATGGAGAGAGCTTGTAGGAGGGCAGATATACTTTATATTCATCACCAAAAAAATATTTTGAAACCCCTCTTGAAAAAATTGCAGTTGTCATCAAAAACAGAGAAGGCAGGTTTAAGTGTATAAAACACTTTGGTCTAGTTATGACAAGCAGCTTGAGTTTCTGATTTCAGTAGTAGATGCAGAGGATAGGTAGAATGGTGAAGTTTTTTTTAATTAATACGAGAAGCAATTGTTTTCACTGACAACTGCAAGAGTTGTGTTAGGCAACAGATATCAGAATTTACCAGTGTCATCAATGCCTTGTTCTGACAGGTTCCTATTAGAAGACCATAGGCGCATTCTTTCAAATGCGTCTTGGTCAAACTTAAAAGACTGAAATGGCAAAATATCGAAGCGGCTTTTAAGCAAATTCTTTCCCTGGAAAAGAATTCACTTTGCTGCTTCGTTACTTTGCTGTTTTCGAAACTGTAGTGTGGTCTCAGAGTTGGTACATTTAAGTAGGGGGGTGTGGGGGCGAAGGCCCTACTTAATGTAATGTTTAAAGTGTTTGTTTTATTTATTTTTTTTTTTTTGTTGGAACAGCAATTTCTTTCCCTTGGAAAAAAATTGCTGTTCTGACAGTTCGACATTGTAAGCTTTCACTTACATAGGGTCGATTAATCACGTTCACTTTTTTAAGCATTTGGTGATCTAATATAGACCTGTTCTGACAATAAAAATTGTAACATTTTTCTAGTAGGTGTAATGGATTATGTACAGGCTGACAATTGCTCCCCAGCTATAAACAACTGTTTTATTCCATGTCCTTTTTTAAAACAATGTAGGCTACTCTCACTAGCACAGAAATTAACACCCTCACCATTTTATTAGCAAGGAAAACTGCAAAGCTTGTTTTGTTCAGAGCAGTACTTGTAATGAAGATACCACTTGTCCAATTGTACCCAAACCAAAGCTACATAACATTGTCCAAGTATGGATGGGTACAGCAGTTAATAGCTTTAACCACAAACAGCAGATGGTGAATAGAAAAGAAAAGAGAAGCTCCTTTTGAACTATGTCGTTCAGGCCAGATGTAATAGATTGCCCAACACCAAAAGGCTCAGTAAAGTGGTAAGCTTTCTGTCCTCTTCCCAATCAAAAATCTGAAGTTTTTTTACAGATCCAGTACTTTTCTTTATGTTATTGGATGGTCTCGGTGAAGTAATAAAATGTTCTGAAAACATGATGTTGCAGCCTTACTTATTTTATGCTCTGAAATGCAAGAGTTTTTCTAAATGAATTTAGTTAACCAAGCCTGAAGTTAATAGTAGTTCATATGAGCATTTTTTTATTAGTTTGCTTATACTGAGTATAATGCCTTTGCTGAATGGTCAAATTTAATTATAATCCAGACTTCCTTTTTTTAATTTTTACTCAAATTTAACACATTAATAAAACGTTCATACCTCTCAACTGTACAGATTTTCACAGAATGTCCAGATTTTTGCCTCATAGTTTTGGCCCATTCCACATAACATTTGTGTTTTTTTTGGCAAATCCATGGGCTGATCTGAGATTGAGGTCACTAAATCATCATCTTCTTTTGGCTGTTTCTGTTAGGGGTTGCCACAGCAGATAAACTGTTCCCATTTCTTCTTGTCCTCTGCATCTTGCTCTGTCACACCAACCACCTGCATGTCCTCTTTCACCACATCCATAAACCTTATCTTAGGCCTTCCTCTTTTCCTGTTACCTGGCAGCTTCAATCTTAGCATCTTTTTCCCAATATACTCAGCATCCCTCCTCAGCATATGTCCAAACCAACGTAATCTTGCCTCTCTGGCTTTGTCTCCAAACCTTCCAACCTGGGCTGACCCTCTAATATACTTATTCCTAATCCTGTCCACCCTTGTCACACCCAGTGCAAATCTTAACATCTTTAACTCTGCCACATCCAACTCTGACACCTGCCTTTTTGTCAATGCCACTGTCTCCAACCCATATAACACAGCTGGTCTCACTACCCTCTTGTAGACCTTCCCTTTCACTCTTACTGGTACTCGTCTGTCACAAATCACTCCTGACACTCTTCTCCACCCACTCCATCCTTCTTGTACTCTTGTCTTCACCTCTCTTCCACACTCACCATTTCTCTGAACTATTGATCCCAAGTATTTAAACTCATCCACCTTCGCCACCTCTACTCCTTGCATCCTCACCACTCCTCTATCCTCCCTCTCATTCACACACATATATTCTGTCTTAGTCCTGCTGACCATCATTCCTCTTCTCTCTACAGCATATCTCCATAAATAATGACATATACTTAATTTCAGACTTCAAATCCTTCAGTAAATGTATGTTAAGTCAAACCTTGTAACTCTAGTAACTTTCTAAGTTTAAACGAGCAATATATAAAATATGTTCCTGTTTTTGGGCCTTTGTCCCCCCATTTTGTCAGGCTTTGTCCAGATTTCTTGCACTAAGAGGTTGAGAGGTATGAGTAACACTCAAAAGAAGAACAGATGATCTCTCTCACACACACACACACACACACACACACACACACACACACACACACACACACACACACACAATAACTAACTAAATAAATAGATAGTATTCAGACTTCTGATGGGCCTCTTTTGTGGTTCAGATTGGTACTTGCTTATTTGCTGCATTGAGCTCTGTATGGAAGTGTTACAATGTAAAGCTCTGTACTTCATAACAATTTATCTAACTTGGTACTGCAAAAAAAGAGTAAAACAAGTTTTTCTTCTACAAAAGAACCAGAAAGCAGGTGACTGCTAAATTGGAACAAAAATGTGACAGTGTTCTATACAAAACCAAACAAAGACTTGCTACATTTTTACACTATTATACATATATCACAGCACGGATTTCAGCCATGCTGTCAGCAGGCTATGTAAAAGTTTATACTGGTACTGTGGAGTGCAGACATGGAAAAAAATGATTGTTCTTTATTTTAAATGGTGTACTTGATTTACAATACCTACCATTTATAAATATGACTGTCAGATAATTATTGCATCAGGGTTCCAGTATCCCCACTCCCCCCACCAACATGTTTTAAAACATTTTAACAGTAAGTTTTGAAATTCATTGTTATTAGAGTTTAATGATACTTCATTTTAAAAGTGTCATAACTCAAATAATTTGTTCTCACTCATCTGATAAGTAACCATTTTGACAAGTAAATCTGTATAATTTGTGCTATTTAAACCAGGAAATAATTTTCTGAATTAATGGTTGGGTTTACTTAAAAATGCCAGTTTATGAAAGCAAATTTACTATGATTTTATTCTCTGTTATTATATTGATTAACATATTTCATTACATCATTGAAATGGCACTAAAAAAGAACCTAACCTCCATACTCATTGATTGGGTACTTTTCTTTTAAGACCAAAGCAAAAATTGAGAAATGTGCGCAGACAGCTGGCATCCCCACAGGAGTACCTTATTTGGAGATGGTGAAGTGAACCTCATGAATGTATTGAATTGTTTTACAACAACCAGAGAATGAAGAAAATTATACTAATGTTGTTTCTATGATAAAAGAAGTATGTGGTAAGTGGTAATCTTTGCTAAATTAATTAATTAGGATGTAGAGAATACTTTGTCAGAAAAAAAGACACAGAAGTGCATGTTGAGACAGTTATGCTCAAGAAGGAAAACAGAAGCAAAGAAAAGGATTAATGAATGCATCAGCTATTTACTTTTAATTCAGAAAGCCATATCTGTACAAGAAAAATAATATAGAAGGTAAAGAATGGAAAATATGGCCACACTGTTAAAATCCATTTTTATTGCATGGAATGCTACATTTAAGTTGGAAACACAGGAAAAAAAACAAGCTTGTTAAGCACCTTTCTGGCTTTAGAAAAGATCTTAACAGGCTTTTATTAAGCACTCTCCAAGTGCTGTTAAGGTTATGATTTACTCTAGGAATTAGGAGCAGATGGTGTTGGCCAGCAAAGAACATCGGCAGAAAGTGAAACAGTTTTAAAAGCTAATATTTACTCTGCTCTGTCATATTTGAACACTTTGATTCTGCCTGATATCTGACAGCAAGTGCTTTACTAGCTTTTAAAGGCTTGGAAAGCCAGTAAAACACTTCATTCAGCTGTATGTTTGTTTTCTATAACTGGTAGGTTATGGAGCAGAAGACGCCTCATGTGCTACAAAGAATTATGATAAGTCCAAACAATCATAATTCTTTTTATATGTTCTCATCATGGATGCCAAGATTCATCACTCAGGCATGTGCATATCCTTTTAGTTTTGGAACTACTTACTAGAGAGAGACTGGAAATTTATGGCAGTTAATAAAATGATTCAGCAAGAGGAGGGTATAAAATCAATCAACATAGAACATAGGCTTTAAAGAGAAACATCGCAAAAGAGGATAAAACAATGATAGCAGACCAAAACCTATGGCAAGATAAAACTGAGTAACTGGATATATGGTTAATGGAAACAGTAGGTCACACATTAGTGGCAATGTATGATGAAGCCTAGCAGTTATCAGAGATGGTGAAGCAGATCATCTTAAATATAGACCAGGGGGTGCAGGTGACACAACTGTCTTTTCTACCAGAGATTTTGACCCAGGACAAGTATTCTTGTCCAGCCTGGATGAAAAGTACCTAAAGAAGGTATAGTGGGTAATGCAAAACTACATCTGTGAGAATCAAAAACTGACTTAGAATGGGGAATAATAACATTGGAGAGAAAAAGATGGAGAATGGGAGTCTCAGATTTCAGGAAGTACTTGAAAGCAACCCAAATGGCTAACGTATTGAGGTTACTTGAAAAGCAATACCAGGTAGACTGGAAAGCGATGATATTAGAAATAACCTGTCAGTTACTGAATGGAGAAGATTCTTGGGAATTTTTAAGTGAACCACAAAATGAACAAATGTGGCTTCCCATTCCATAAGGCATGAGTAATTTGAAAAAGGAAGTAATGTGTTGGGAGAAAATAGGCTATGGAAGATTAATTATTACTGATGGGGAAAGAAGAACAGATTAGAGAAGACAAACAATGTTATGGATATGGAAATGGAGGAAATGGGAGTTAGGTACTGGATGCAGGTATTAAAGGATGGAGAACTGAAACGATGGAGTGCGCTACAGGAAGAATGTCTATTACCAGACCAGACGTAATAGGAATATCAAGGGATAGTGACTGGCTAGGAGGAAATTATAAGAAAGAGGAGAGGAAAGAGAGACATACGTAGAATTGTACAGAATGTGTACCAAAGAAGGATCAACGCGGGAAACGAAAAGATACTAACTGCAACAGGGCAGCACTTCATTTGGACAAATGACAAGAAAGTAATTCAGAAAATAAAACAAGGATGGGAAAATAAAATGGGTGAGGCAATACCTATCTGTGTTTGGGAGAAAATAACAAAAAAATGCCAAAATATGTAGTAAAAACAAGAACATTTAAAACTTTTACCTGGAAGTGCCTCCACAGATACTTGAACACACCAGTTAGATTGAATAAAATGCAGTTTCATATAGGTGCTGCGGATGACAAGGAGAAGACATGGACACATGGTCACATGTTTTTTGAGAGTGCACCCTTCCGGTACAACTTAAAGGGGAATTGTAGAGTCTGTTTAATAGAGCATATAGAAATTAAATTACCTTGACAAAAAGATTGTTTCTCTGGGCACAGATCAGCAAGTCAAGAATGAAGGCATGTCAGTCATAGACATAATTATGTTAGCAAAGAAGAAAGTGATTATTAGAAGTTGGAAGCAGGAACAAGTACCATCAGGAGAAGAGGTGCAAATAATAGTCATATAAACAAGATTAATAGAAAAGAAACAGTGAAAGAAAGAGCAATTAAAGCTTTCAGAAACAAATAGTAAAGATCAACCTATCACACCAACCTTGACGAGCGCCATTCCTAACATAAAGGAGGATTTGGGAAACACTGAATGTTAAAATAGATATAGGATTTATTGAATGCATTTATAAGAAGACAGACAGTTCTGAGGAGATGGTATATTCCCTTAGACAGGAGCATAAGTAAGGAAATCTAATTCACTTACCTAGGAAGGCTATACAGGAAAGGAAATTAAAGGAAAAAGGAAAGGAAAGATCAGACAGGGGATAAAAGATAATGCAGTAGGAAAGGTAAAATATTTTATTTCTTCCTATCTTTTCCATTGTACTTCTTACACAACACATGTGACTGTTAAATAAGATACAATAGATTTAAGTTGTGTGATACATGTTCCTCAAACCAACTGTAGATATTTGTCTAAATAAATCCTATACGTCGTTGAAGGCGTAGTGTTATGTAGCAAAATAATCAGTTAGGTTCCAGCTGTTATTCTTATTTAAGAGCTAGGAGAATGATACGCCAAAGGGATAAAAAAGGTAAAGATTGTAACTCTGGTCACTGGCCAATGTGTAAATATTAAGGTTAGAAAGGGGTGATGCTCAGCAGATAATAAGTGGTATGAGCACCATGTAAGAGGATTGCTCAGTTTTGTGCATGTAGATTGTAAAACTGGAATAAACATGTTTAAAAAAAGAATGGGGGGAAATAGAAACTGGTGTACAATACTGGGTGAGATGTCTATTCAGTATTCATTATATAGTTTGAAGATAAGTTATTAGTGGGATGAGAGTTGCAACAAAAATTGAAAAAAGGAGCATGGATATTTAATAGAATGTATGTCGCTTTAAGAAGGAAGGGAAGGGCAGCATTGATAGAAATACATGGACCATCTTCTGTATACAAATAAACGTGTTGTGTGCAGATGATTTGAATTCTGAGTTTAATAAAAGTTAATTAAACTATTGCTAGATAAGAACATCATACAAGAAGCAGGAAAAAAAGGCCATGGAAATAAATTTCAAGGGAGATTCAAGCTGTGTTCAATCACATGGTATTTAAGAGTGGGATGAATTAAAAAGGAAATGAAAGGGTCATGCGTTTATTTATAATATGAATTCAAATAAATGAAACAAGCTGTTAAATTGGTTCGGGACATTTATGGGAAACAAATAATACTTTGCAAAAGGTTAATGTTTAGACTGCCATTGGCTTCTGTCTGTTACCCTCTACAAGATCAGCAATATCAACCAATATGAAGCAATATGAAATATACTGTACATTGTTCGTATATATCAATCTTCCACTGACTCCCTGCAACTCTTATGCTGGTATTGGTTGCTGTTTGCTATTCTTTGGGGGACTTTTCACATTAGGTGAACTGTCTCATAGGCTACCTTGAAAACATATTGACTATCTGACAAACATCTTACATTAGTCTGTCCTACGTTCTGTGGCTGTTTTCATGTATGTTCAATGATTCATGTTTATATCCTGCTGTATAGATATGTTCAGAATGCTTTAAGAATTTAGTATACATGGCTGTGCTTGCCTGAACCACTGTTGCTGCTAGAGTATGTGCCCAGATGCATACATGCATGGGCATACAAGTTTGATGGAGAGGTCATATGTTACACTTCAATGAGGACTCCACGTAAAGCTGGTCAAGTCTTTTATTCAATAAAATCAGAGATAAAACCTTGTATAAGCGCTTTCAGGCTTTGTTATCTGATGAAGGGCATGTAGCCTGAAAGTGCTTATACAACATTTTATCTCTGAATTTATTGAATAAAAGACTTGACCAGCTCTACATGCAGTCCTCTGCCTTATTGTGTTTTTGGACTTTGCTTGTGGTAGGCAGAGTGACTTTAGTGCAATAGACTTTCTGTTTGGTGATTACACTTCAATGAGCTATATCTGAAGAGGCTGTTTTTTATATATATATATATATATATATATATATATATATATAGAGAGAGAGAGAGAGATTGCACTGGAAGGAAGGGAATTATTTTTTGAATTTTGCAGTACATGAATATGATTGATACTGTCAGGGTATTCAAGTATTACATGCAGAATTATCCTGACTACCCATCTGTGTAGCTTCATAGCTTATCAGTCCTCCTTTTCATTATACATTTTGGAAGTGACTGTCACCAGCTAAGTATGTTTCATTTAAAGAGCAGATTAGGTTTGATGGTCTGGCCTAATGATCTGCTGTATCTGCATTTATTTGGCAGTTTGTACTGTCTGGCACCATCTGGTTTTATGCATGTAGTATTATACTGATTTGCTGATTGTACACTTGACATTATGTTTGTTGTTCTGTGTGTAGAAACCCACAGAACAGTCTTGAATCATACAATTGCAATGCCTAAAATGCATATTGAGCTTGAATGTAAGCCATTCATTTCCTGATACACAAGTAAATGACTCAGAGAGAAAGAAAGCAAAGTGTTTTGGAAATGTGGTTTCCTGATCCTAAGGCTGGTGAATAAAGGAGGAAGGCAAGTACTTGTTTTTTTTCCTGAAACCCCAAGTATTTGCCATTTCTCTTAGTAATACTGACCACAGGCATTAGTATAATAAGTAGCAGGTAGTGTCAATGGACACAGTCCTCACATGGCCTGCATGCTGGATGTTGGAAGTATCTCTGTGCATAAATCATTAATTTCAAGCATATGTATGCAATTTTCTGATTGCTATTTTGTACCACTGTGGCGAAATGTTCGCCATTTATCACATAACCCACTGAGGTTACTACAAAGTCAATCGTTTTAACACAAAGCATGTGCAGTATTATAGGACATTGTATATACACACACACACACACACACACACACACACACACACACACACACACACACACACACACACACGTATATATACATGTAGTTCACTTTAAAGGTATATATTTTTCCATTTTGACAATTGTCTCACTCAGCAGGGGAATAATAGAACAGCAAGTATGTCTCCTAGAGGTATGTGTGCTTGACTAAATGATGTAATGTATACAGTTGCATTTAATATGATTTTGATAGGTGAGGGGGAAGTTCTCATTCCATGCCAGTAGATCACCTTAAACACACCAACATCTTTTTACAGAAGAGTTATGCTCTAAGTATCATACCTTATAGGGTCTTCATTCTATGAATATATACCTCTGTGTAACAGGCATATTCTCAGTATATTTACACATATCCTTATCAATATACAGTAATGTACTCCTTGTGTCTAAACTAGAGTCAGCATGTTCTCATGATAGAGAAGACAGATATTAGATAATTTAATCAGTGATAAAAATTATGTTCTTCTGCAGAAACTATAGCCTGTAAATAATGAGTAGAGGAACATATCAGCCATCGAGGAAGCAGGTGTTGCAGTCTGTGACATATCAGTCATCATCGAGGAAGCAGGTGTTGCAGTCTGTGACATATCAGTCATCATCGAGGAAGCAGGTGTTGTAGTCCATGACATCAGCCATCGAGGGAGCAGGTGTTGCAGTCTGTGACATATCAGCCATCGAGGAAGCAGGTGTTAGTCTGTGATATATCAACCATCGAGGAAGCAGGTGTTACAGTCTGTGACATAACCAGTGAGGAAGCAGGTGTTACAGTCTGTGACATATCAACCATTGAGGAAACAGGTGTTACAGTCTGTGACATTTCAACCATTGAGGAAACAGATGTTACAGTCTGTGACATATCAGCCATCGAGGAAGCAGGTGTTGCAGTCTGCCCAATCTATCAACCATTGAGGAAACAGTTGTTACAGCCTGTGACATATCAACCATTGAGGAAACAGATTTTACAGTCTGTGACATATTAGCCATTGAGGAAGCAGGTGTTACAGTCTGTGACATATCAACCATTTAGGAAACAGGTGTTGTGTCTGTTATGCAAGATATCAACATAGTAAGTACTCATAAGCACAATGTTGATGTTGCTTGAAAGATATGATTAGCCATAATGAGCAGAATGTTGCAGCTGAGATATCAACCAGAGGGGTTGGCCCTACAGGGTGTACAAACTGACAGTTGCTTATGTCACTAGACATAGATATAACAGCATTTATAGCCAATGGACGTGTGGGTACTGGTGAGGGGCTGTGCTGTTCCTCCAGCATGTCAATGGGATATAGAGCAGGTTAGAATTAATTACCAAAGCTTGGTATATACAGTTATTTCAGATACTCAATGTATCATATCAAAATGTGCATGCATAATTATGCTTAGCAATTCTGGCACACTGAGCTTCAGTTTAAGTTGTAGCAAACCACTTGATACATTTATAGCAAGCAGCCCAACTACATTTTCTGTCACACAAAACATGTTTACAGCCCTGATTGCAAGTGCATTATCAGTGTAAATGCCAGTAATGCACTAAAGAGAGATTGGCATCTGCAGATTGTGCCCCTAACACTTTGTACTTGGAAAATTTGCCCCATTTGCCCCACCTTAGCTATACCTTTCTAAGCATGGTATGCACTTCTTTTCTAGGTATGCAAGAGGTACATCAGGATGCAGCTGTCAAAGCAGGTAAAGTTGAGTAACAAACAATATGATGCATTTACAGCTTTGCCATGTGTCATGTGGGCATGCTTGTAGCATATACTAATGTGCTCACTGTGGTGTTTTTGTCTGTTATGCATTCACAGGTGGAAGCAAAGATGAAAGACAGGGAGAACGGGCTGAGGATGAACAAGGGGTTGAGTGTGAGCAACTCTACAGAGCATGGCAATGATGCCAAAATACAAGGTCATGTGCCACAGTTGGAGGACATATCAGTACACTGCCATCTTGATAGGGAGCTCCCTTCCACAGACGATGTATATGCAGTCTGACACACTGATCACCCTGTGTCTGCACTGGTTGAGTTCACATAATTCCATTTGTATGTGGGCAGGGTGGTTCTGAGGCTGGGAACCTCACAAGAGCTCCCCCTCTGCCTGAAACAGCATATTTCAGGGTATGCACTGCTAGTTCCATGGGCACACCCAGCATAGGCCAGTGATACAACAACACCTGAGGCCGTCACCAGTCACAGTTATCCCTGATATGCATTCAGCATGGAGATAACTTAGCAGATGTGCAGGAGTGTCATCCAGGCACAGTTCACAAGTGTGTTGTGTGGCATTTGTGAGGATGCTGCTCAACACTATCTTGTGGACCAGCACCACTGTGAAATAACTGATCTCCTGAGGGCTGTGGCCTCTTTCAGGGCAACCATATGTTGGAATGGCAGTCCCTTCATGTCTTTCCAGACTGGCAGTACAGTGACTGTCTGGAGTAGAGTACAGACATGATGAGAATATGTACATGTACCTACTGGGGGTATAAAAACATCTGTGTCTAGAGCTGTAAAAAAGTCTGCCACCATTCATCATGGGTGGTGCTGAGCACCTTACACCCAAAAATGCAACCCTTCAGCAGCAAGTTGCATCCAGGTCTAAGTTCGAAAGTAACAGACAATCCCTGCCGCATGAAGTCTGCCCCCCTGAACCATGTCACCAGACTGCCACTAGGTCAAATTCATGAAGTGACTTCCTCATTTCTTTCACAGAAAGAAATTATCCTTGACACCATCTTTCACATCAGCTAATGCAGCCCACATCTGTGGCATCCATGACATGTTTCATCTATGCAGTTTGTATTGACAATCCTGTGTTATTATGTCCCTGTCTCTTCTTCAAATGGTAACAGCTGAGACCCACAACAGCCTAACGTGTGCATTTGTATTCAAGTGATGCTGAAGGACTGTATAGCCCAATTCCACACTGACAAGCATTGCCTGATAGGAACAGTACATCATTTTGTGAATGCCATAACATACAGTTATTTTCCAGACATTGCAGTTTTTTGCTGGCATGCCTTCAGTTCTTATCCAGGCATTGCAGTTTTTTGCTGGCATGTCTACAGTTGTTGCCCAGACACTGCAGTTTTTTGCTAGCACACCTACAATTATTGTCCAGACAATGCAGTTTTTGCTGGCACACTTACAGTTGTTGTCCAGATATCACAGTTTTTTTGCTAGCATGCCTACATTTATTTTCCAAATAATGCAGTTTTTGCTGGCTTACCACCCATTGTCCCATCTCTGCTTGGCGATGCTTATGCTGATGGTATCTTATCTTGGGTCCATTGTGTCATCATCTCAGCTTTTGTAGATGGGATGATGGCAGGGTGGTGAAATTGCAGCCACATAGCTGGGATGTTGATATGATTTCCTCCTCATTGTGTGATGTAGTATGATTCCACAGCCATGTTGCCTGCTGTTTCTTGGGAGTACTGCAGAGACACACCATATGTACCCAGGCAATGAAATCTTGCCTTAATCATCTGAAACACATGTTCAATGACATTCCATGTCTGGACATGGACAATGTTGGAATGCATCTCTGTCACATTTTTAGGGTTGCACACAGTGGTCATAATCCAGACTGTAGCCTTTATCATTTGCAAAATGCAGTGCAATAATGATTTATGGATGGTGTATGTATGCATCAGCATATTTTTACTTACTGTGCTAACTCTTACCAAATAGATGATTTTTTGGGAAAAACAGCATGGTTAAAGCAGACATACAGGTAAGAATTCATCAATATGCAGGGATCAGCTTAACCACCTGAGTGCCACACATACACATTAAAGACAATCCCTTGTGTCTTGAGAACTACTTGGCAGTTCATGGAAGGGCATATTTTCCTATTAATATACATCTGTGCTTCTGAGCAATGTAGAGTTTTTATTGCCACATGAATACAAGCAATGGCACTCATTACCGTATGGAGATGTACTACACTTTAGCAGTCACGTGTAATGTTATCTATCACCTCTGGATTCCATGGAAGCAATACATGATGCTGTACATTTAGCACATAATATCAGGGAATTTGGTGAATATGTTCAGTTGCCCGTGAAATACCCAAAGTTTCTGAACAAGTCACTAAATCTCCATGTTGTTAACATATTAAGACCAACACATTCCATGGTATCCACATGTATACTAAAACCATACATTCTCATAAATTCAGCTTGTCAGCTAAATATATTGATCTCCTGATAACATCCTAATTCACTTTGCAGTAAAATATAATCTGTGCTGTTATGATATGCTAAGTCAGGCACTGTGCATAACACTTCAATAATCTAGTCCTGCAGGGCCATCTTAGCTGGACAGCACTAGTACCATCAGCTAATGCAAGTTAATCTGCTGAGCACATATTACTGTAGCTGAAAATATACCTACAAGATGAAACACAGGAATTGTCATCCTGATTTTTACTATATAAGGATGGGCAAAATTATATGAGGCTATATGTGATGGTGTCCTTAAATTACAACATTATCTTACCCTCCCCATTTAAATCGCAATATTCTGATATTTACATGAGCCATATCATTTCCATATGATTATGCACACATTTGCTTGAGTTACATATCCTGTATTTCAGCTTATTGCATAACTGAGTAACTACTGCCAATGAATCAGCAAAACACTGCTCTTCGCTGACAACTGGCACAAAAGCTTCTCATGTACTAAGCAAATGTCACTGAATTCCACCCTTTCCTACATAACTTTTAAACATATCAGAAGACTGAAATGTAGCTTCATGAAAAGTGCTTTTTCTCACAACAAATTGTGCTAAAGCAAATTTTCGACAAATACTCTAGGACTTAAAATAATTTTTTGTATTCTACTTACCACAGACAAATATTTTGTATAGTTAGATGCTAAATACTGTTAAAATATATCCTTGTACACAAAACTCTGTATGTATGTATGTATATGTATGTATATATATATATATATATATATATATATATATATATATATATATATATATATATATATATATATATATATATATATATATATATATATATATATAGATATATATATGCATATATATATATATATATATATATATATATATATGTAAAGCAAATTGTTTCTCAACATTATATATTATTGTTGCTGGGGGCAAGTCCCTAACTTCTTTCTGCTAGAACCACACCTAACACACAAAGACACACACCTACTAAAATAACTGTTAGGACTGCATAACCTCCAGAAAATCTTGGTTATGCAAGCAAACAATGTCTTTTTTTTCTCTGAGGTTGTTTGACATGCTTGGCATCTGTTTTAGTTTCATGGAATTTCCCTTACCCTCATAGGATCGACAAGGGCTTTCTCGACTTTTTAATGCTATTGTGCAATTTGAAATTTTTCCATGTTTTTTTGAACATGATCATTTGCTTTAAAGTTAGAAATGTTTAATACTGACATTATTATCAGTTTGGTAATTTTGCAGGCATATAGTGCAGCGACTGGCACATTGATTAAATAGTAGATACTATAACCTATCTGTCTATTTACACACACACACACACACACACACACACACACACACACACACACACACACACACACACACACATGCACACATGCACACGCGCACACGCACACACACACACACACATGCACTTGCTCAAACTAATCATGCCACAAGATATCAAAGCAACTTATTTATCGAAAAAAAATCAATATGCACATTGTTGATAATACAACCTGCACGCTCCTAAGAATAAAAATGGAACATAAAACTCAAAAATTGCTCTTTTCTGTAACCTGACACTCCCTGATACTTCCATATACCAACCCCAAAACTGCACAATAGTGGGGCAAAGGCAAATTTCATATCCCAACTATAACAATGATCTTGTGTTGGTATCTGTGACCAGCAGATCTGAAAACCAAATGAACTCGACAGATCAGCTCTTGATCACACAGTCATTGACTATTTTACATGAACCATTGTATTATTGTATATATGCGTGTGTTTGTGTGTGTGTGCACGCGTGAGTATATATATATATATATATATATATATATATATATATATATATATATATATATATATATATATATATATATATAAGTGTGTGTGTGTGTGTGTGTATACACATAAATACAAATATATATAAAAATACTAACTGCTCAAAATGCAGACACATGAAATATGGATACCAATATACTGACAGTTCATAATATTGACACTCCAAAATACTGATAGTTCATAATATCAACACATCAAAATAAAAAAAACTGACATACAAATCACATCAAATAAGTAAAAAAAACAGTGATACTAAACTAAAACAAAACCAATAGAAAAACTCAAAGCCATAGCAATACATAGGAAGATGTTTTCTGAGGAGTGGTAGTGGTATGAAGAGGGTTTTTCTAAAGTAAGGTGCAGGGTTAGGCTAAGAGGCAGGGTTAGGGTTTGGGTTAGGGTTAGCACTTAGTATTGTGGTACAGGGGGCCAATGTCATGGATGTCAATATTTCCTTCTTTATACATAGAATACTATATATATATATGTTTGTGTGTGTGTGTGTGTGTGTGTGTGTGTGTGTGTGTGTGTGTGTGTGTGTGTGTGTGTGTGTGTGTGTGTGTGTGTGTGTGTGTGTGTGTGTGTGTGTGTGTGTGTTTAGAAAACCAGAAAACATAGTGCTGGAATTGTCCTCCTGCAAAATAAGTCTTAAAGCCTAAGCTGCAACACAACAAAATGCATAGGCACATTTTATACATATGTATGTATTTATATTGAACAATTTGTGTTTGGGTAGATGCGCTTTCTAAAATACCTGGCAGAAATGGTACCTACACTAGTTCCTTTCTACAGTTCCTTATAAAGACTACAAATAGTCTTTGAGTCATTTAAGTAGCTGTGATCTCAGTTACATTGCTTTGCTTCATTTCTTAAATGATTATTAATGTAGGTACTCATGCCTGTCTAACCAACAATGTAAAGAACTGCACCCCTGATATACAAGAAACAATCAGCACCTCTTCCATAATGACAGTCATGCTCCTGGACCCTTGAACCTATGGCAGTTACCCCATTTGCCCCACCCTAGCTATAGCTTTGCATATGTATGTATGTATATGTATGTATATATATATATATATATATATATATATAATACTGTAAAGTTAGGGAACAAGTTTTATCATTAGTGTATCCAAGAATCAAATATAATTTTCTCTAATGCTGCAATATGAGATTTTTTATATATCTAGCAGTAGACTGGCTGCATGTATTATGGATCCATTTTTTAAAATATTTATTGACTGATTGATTGATTTTGTAGTTTTAGGTTTACCTGCTGATCTTAATGGCCTTGCAGTTATGTACTATTTCCATAGTAAAATAGCGTTTGGTTGTTTGTGTCTGGAAGGACAGGAATTTTTTTTTGTTACTTTAATTTCTCATCTGTTTGCATTGTGGCTCTGTGGCTTTAGGCATTATACAAGATGTTTTTTAATTGAATAGGGAGTTTAGCATTTAGGTATTGGAGAGGCATGGTTTGGGTTCTGTGTCCTTTTAGAAATTGAGGGTATGGTATCTGCTTTAAGCAGGGCTGATCAAAAGTCTAGTTATCTTTATATAAGATCATGGTTTATGGAAAGTTCTGAGTGAATTCTGATACACGGCTAGAGTGCTGTTGGATGATAACCCGAACAATGAATGCAGCTCATTAAGCACCCAATAGGCCATCCTTACCCAGATGCCAGGTTTGGATCAGGTCATCACAACACCACATATGCTGCAGGCATATATAATCCGAAGACTGAACATGCACCATGTATTGTAGCATGCATTGCTGACACTCTCTTTATTGCAATGGAACATAATAAATGTTAAGAGTCTCCTGCTCTCTGCAGGCCACATTACAAACCAAAGCTTTTAGGGATCAATAACTCAAAGGTACCTACAATAACTATTACCATGTTCAGAGTCTCCTTGACCATGACAAGTGCCAATCATGTTACCCAAAGCAGTAACCACCCATTCGCCATTAACTTCACGTGTTTTGCAAGCACACATACAGTTGTCCCTTCCTGTTTTGTGCATGCAGCCATGCCTATTATGGTATAGATTCTGTGTTTCACACCATAAAGTCACCACACTGTCCATGCTTAAATGATAAGTTCATTGAGTATGCACCACGACGACTATAACATGTATGCTGCCACCTGTCTGTTTTGGCAATTTGGGTTTGGCTGCTTTGACCAGGCTATTATAGATAACTTGTGTTTACAGTACTTTACATACTAGTATGTGTGAACCATAACTGACTTACTATTACACATTGTTTACATTATACAGTGCTGTAAACATGCATATGGCTATATTGCTCACACTACCACATATTAGCAGATAACAGCTGTACTTATATGCAGATGTGACCTTATTGTATGATGCTGTAACTACCTGTGATAATAAAGACACTTGTACCAAGGCACTATTGTTACACACTGTTTATTTGACATTTTATAACAAACACAAGTACTGTTTGCAGTATGACTGGTTGGTTGTGGTGCATGCAATGATTTATGTTTATATTTTGCAATGTTGACTTGTATTACATGGTATTTAAATTTCACAGTTTGCATTATTCAGTTGCAACAACAGGGTATAGGATGTACCAGTACCAGTAATGTGCAATTATCAGATAACTGCATGAAGCTATGTCTCTGAAGATGGTCTGAGATCCAAAAGCAGTGACATAGGCTTTGGCAGTAACTAGCAGGACTGGGGAACATCTGGGTGGATGTAGAGTGTGCCTTTATACCTCTGTTTAGCTCTGAGCAAAACATCAGGACACTGCTTCAGATGTTATTGTTCATGTTATTTATGTTCAGCCATGGCTTAACATTGAGGGATGCCATAGAATTCCTCTACCTTGATGGGATAAGACAGGATTCTTTTACTGCTGCAGATATGCCATCAGGCTTGCAGTTCCATGGGTTTCTATGCACTGTTAGGCATGCCATCAGGCATGCAGTACCATGAGTTTCTATACACTGTTAAGCATGCCATCAGGCATGCAGTACCATGAGTTTCTATGCACTGTTAAGCATGCCATCAGGCATGCAGTACCATGAGTCTCTATGCACTGTTAAGCATGCCATCAGGCATGCAGTACCATGAGTTTCTATGCACTGTTAGGCATGCCACAAGGCATGCAGTACCATGAGTTTCTATGCACTGTTAGGCATGCCATCGGGCATGCAGTACCATGAGTTTCTATGCACTGTTAGGCTTGCTTTGTCTTGTGTGTATAGCTGTATAGGATCCCCTACATCTCATCAAAACTTCCAACCTCATATCATAATTTCCTGGCTGAAATTAACCTGCAACTGACAACTGATCTGAATAAATAATTGTAATATACACATGCTTGAGACAGCACAATTTGTGGACAAAATATGCACATAGCAAACCTCAAAGAAAGATGCCCTTATTCTGCATTTGAAGTGTGTATCTTGCAGAAAGTGAGATCACTAAAATATAAAAGCTACATGTTTTGCTCTGTTGGTCTATGTACTTGGTCTTTCTCCACTGGACTGCAAGATCAGAGAACAAATGAGAGCTACCACAGCCACAGGGCACTTGCATTAAGCAAGCATAAACTTATGGCCAGTAACTCCCCTGAGCAATAAATTCCAAACAACAGTGACTTAAGCAATTCCGTCTTAAGCAATGGAAGGACATAGCATAGTATGTAGTTTCAGTGTAGTTCTCTTGAACAAATCAAGTACTTTGTTCTTAGCTTTTCTTGTTCTTTTTGCATTCGTATCACTAATGTGTGTTTCATTTTAAATTACTTTTGATTAATAATTCCTTTTTTGGTCACTTTTGCTGTGTATTATTTGGTTGTTTGTCCCTGTAGACATCACATGTGATGATAAGTCTTATTTAGAGTGTTCTGCATGTGTATTGCTTGCTTTTGGATATCTAGGGTGGGATGAAAGGGCAGCTACCCTAGATGTAAAGTGCTATGGGTTGCAACTGGCAGATCCAAAGCTGTCTCCATTGTATTGTATTCGCAGTTAGGACTGAAGCACTGTAATGCTCCATGTCTGTCATAAACTGTAGAAGCTGCTTATTACAAATGCTCCTTAAGTTTGAGGAGGGAGTTTTTTTTAACTCCTCAATTTAAAGTTGAGTGGCAGTGGCAGATGGGGGCAACACTATGTATAGGAATAACTAGTTACACCTCCAGTAATATCAATCATCTTTTTTTCTAATTCTGATGAAAGGATATTTCACATTTTGCAATGCACTCAGTAAATAGACTTAATATTGGAATTACAGCATTTTCAGTGTTATGCAAAACTAACCTGACTGCATCCTATCATGAGTTTCCTCCACTTTTTTTTAACACTGAGTTTTTTTCTTGTACTGGACTGTAACAAAAGTTGATACTGAATCACATTGAAGCACTCTTTTATATCTAACTAGCAAAACAATGAGGAATAAAATCAGAGGTTTTCATACCTTTATAAATATATAGTTTCATTATAAACATCAGATGTCCATTGTTCTCTTAGACACTTTTTTACAAGTGGAATGCTGCATTTTGTCGTTTCTTCATAAAGTAGACAAAATGCAGTTACAGAAATCTGACTATCCTTTTGTTATATTATTTTTCTGACTATTCAACAGCCCTCATCAAGATGTGTCTTGATGGGGTTTAGTGAACAATGCAATTTGTGGTTGGGAAGATGGGTTTCACACAAGCGTTTTAGATCACTTGTTGATGAATTTCTAATTAATTTACACACTGTTATGACTATAACTTACAAAATAAAATCCAAGGGTAACAAACCCGACCAGGTAAAAATAAAAAAGGCCACGGCCAGAGATCAAATGTGCTGTGGATAAAATACTTTTAATCCAGAAATAGAATCCAAATTTCGACAAAACAGAACATAAAATCAAACGCTTTCACCCAGGTTCTCCCAGGCTTTATCAAGATAACTACTATAAGCTCTAAAACTGCTTTTTATACAGTCACTTGAAAATTCTAGGTGAAATCAATTAATTAATTATCTACTCAAAATGCTACTAACATAAAGGCATATACCTTAATTCCACAATACTAACACAATGTACAAAATATAAAACAAACATGTATATTTATACAAAAATCTAAAACCATGTAATTTACTAAATACACAACATATCCTAAGAAAAATTTTTAAAAGCTTATAGGATACTTGTGCAAACATACTTAAATAAGTAAAAAACTAACCTGTAGTATGGGCAGAAATTATTACAACTATCAAAAATATACACCAACACTACTACAGTCATAAAATAAACCTAAAAAACTTTTATATATTGTGCCTAAGTTTAAAAAACTAGACAAATAATACATTCTAACAAGGTTTATTGTTAAACTCATTAAAACCTAAAATTACTATATAATAATCATATAGCGCTCATACAAAATACCTAATTTCTAATTCTAGATTCTATTATGAACAAATGAAGGCGTGAGATAAGAAATGTGGACATTCAAAACCTCGTACTTGAAGATTACATATGTCATCCCTACATTTCATAATTTAGCCCTTCTTAATTTAAGTATGCTGCTCAGGCTGATGGCATCATTAAGACCTGGGGGCTTTGAAGCATTGAGTCTCAGCTGCCAAAGCAGTTCCCTATATTCAAGGGTCATTTCCCAGTCACCTCCTCTTGGGTTAAATCTAACTTGTTCTAGAACAAGAAATTTTAAATTGACTATAACTTACAAAAAGGGCCACTTGCATATTGCCCATCTGTGAGCTGTTTTATATGGCTGCAAGTATAATATAATGCTTTTTATCATGTTAGGTTGAATTTTCTTAATAAAACTGAAAATAGTCCAGGTTTCAGTTTTAATTGGGCATGTGATTTTGTCTTCCATCATGTGAATGCAAAATCCTCAAGATAAGCTTCATCTGAGAATACATTCTGATCTATAAAACAACATAGATCAGTTTATGACCTCATCTTTACAGATCATTGCAGCTGTTCATTTACAAAAACACACAGATACACTTTGCATTGCAGATGGCAATAATTAGACATGTCTGCATTCACATATCAGAATTAAATACAGTCTACACTTGGTGTGTTTAGAGTTATGCTTTTTTATTGTTAAATGTTTTGAGTCTTCTCTTTTATGCTCAAGGTGCCTGACATAGCATTAGGATCTCCTCTGCCTGATGCAACATTTTCCAAAGGAGTAGATACCAAGCTTTTTCATTGCAGGGCTAAGAATAAATTTAGATTGTTCTTGTTTCTTGCAAAAGAAAGCAAACAACAGAAATTAAACATGCAGGTGTGTATGAAATATAGTTTCAGTTCTGCTAAGTCATTTCAATCACATTGTATATATAGAATGCAATCTTTGAAAGGTGCTGCAGTATTTCTCTAGATATATAAAAGAGACTACTATTTGTTTATTATTTTATTTATTCACATCTATTTGCTGGGAAAAGTCCGACTGGGCCATTCCAGACCATATACTTGAAGTATATGACTATAGCCATTGGTTCCTCAATTTATAAGCAAAAGTAACAAGAAATGGTGATATACAGAAAGTGACTACTTTTTTATGGTGGGGTAGGAAGGCAGGAGCTATATCCAGGTATAATTTATGCACCATCACAAGCATTTGTCTTCCCTGTTTATTATGTAATGCTATTTGGTCAACTTTTGAGAACTGAGCCTTAGATAAAACTCATTTTTCCTGAAATAAAAAAAGTAAGATTGAAGTTCTTTCAATGTGTATGATGTTTGTTCAGGTCATCATGGGATCAAAAATTTGGAAAAAGCTCTAAAATGCACATTGGAGCATATACAATGCCATGGCTTCTGGGTACCTACTAGTCCTTTGATCCGCAGCTTATATACATTGTAGTCTTGATCAGTTAGGATATCGAAAAGATTCAGGGAAAACAATGCTGAAGAGCAAAGCTAAGTTTCTTCCCTTGTCATGCTTTGCCACTCAGGCCATCAATGGATGAAAAGGCTGTTTAAAGAAAATTGTAAAATGTACCTGGGAGCATCTAAAATCCCCATGATCCATTTGTGATGGGGTCATGCTTACTGCTATTGTTTGCACATTACTCTTGTAACTGAGTGTCAGTGGCTTCAGACAAATGTTATGTTGCTCACTGACTTACTAAAAGTTGTGTTCCCTTGTATATCTTCTATTTCTACACACACTTTTGTACCATGAGTTGAATATTGGAAGAGCTATGCAGTGACATCCCTAAGTATATAAAGAGTATTCGTATAAATTAGTTCACGCTCCTCTTTAATTTTCCTTGCTGCTTTTCTCTGCTCATATTTGTGTATTACAACTTAGTAATTCCTTTTTTACGGTGAGATCTACTGTCACATTTTACAACTATATGCTGTATATTGCCTCAGTATAGCTGCTACTCTACTGGCCAATAAGTCCACAATGGAAGAGTCTTCAATTTCCCAATTTAAACTCTCCAGTTGTTTAATTCATAGATCCTTGTCTTCCATAGAAAAAAATCACTCCATGTTGTCTAACAACAGACTTAGTATATTTAAGTAAGGGACAGGGTGTGGGTGTGAGGTCCCCCAAAATGGGAATGCAGGGAGATTTATCTATTTTTTTTTTCATTGGGTTAAAACTTGGAGCATTTCTTTCACTCAAAGTTTCAATGAGTTGTGCATCACTCTTGCCTTTTCTCCATTAGTGATTTTTCTCAAGAAAATGCTTGTTCTCATTTCTGTCTGCATTGCTAATCTATTCTAAACATAACATGCTCTCAGAACCACAGACTTCAATGTCATATTTCTGTAAAAAAATTACTTTGTTGCCATCTCCTGTAAGCAATGTAATACTCCCTATTGAAATGTCTGCACTATAAATGCCGAGTGCCGAAAAGCCAGAAAAAAGACCAAAAACCTGGAGAAGAGAGAATCTTGAAAATTGCTTTTTGCCTTAAAACTTTGTTTTTGCAGGTGAGAAAGCCCCCTGCACCCCCACATGTAGAGACAACCCCCCCCCCCAAACTTATTCATACCAAATTCAAGTTTCCCATGCCTTAGAGAAAAAGGGATATTCTAAGAAATGGCATCTTGGACTTAATATATGTAAGTCTGTTCTTTTGGCCATTCAGTCTCTGTTCTAGCAGGTCCTGACATTTCAAATCGTTAATGTTTCTGACTGGTATGAAGGCTCTACATCCAGAGAATGTCTACTGTGCTGCAAGAAGTGTGACAGTGGGCCAGTGGCATGAAGTGACATATAATAGGATGATAGTACATCCCAGCATGCCATGCAAAAAAGGTACACACTGGCTGTACCACACTTTACATAGCAACTAGAACGCAGAGCCTGGTGAAGAGGTAGAATACCCTACTATCTTCTACTCACATTTTTCTTTAGTCACCCTCAAAAACATTATTGCTTAATGTCAGTTACTGGCTGCACCTTTCCCCAGTAATCATTTTCTGCAACACATAAAATGCCTCCTATGTTCCCACAGCCAGCTTCAGACTTGCCTGCTTCCAGCTCTTAAATCTTTTTCTTCTGACAAAAATATAACTACTGACAAAAGCAATACAGGCTGGCTTTGCATCAAGCTATTTGATCTGAAAACCACTTTGTGAACTAATGCCAGGCTTGCATTTATAGGAATATTATAGGAATTTTAGGAGAACAATGCGTCCTTCTGTGGATTCATATTACTCTGAAGGAAAAGTGAAATCACCTACTGCAAAGAAAACCAGACAGAGAAAATGCTGCCTCGGTACTCTACCACCTGGCCTTTGCTATTAGCGATTAGGCATACAGCCTACATGCCATAAAACATGTGGTTTAAGGTTGAAGACAACCACACATTTTGCAACACTCTGATCTCCTGCATACCTTTTAAATATGGCCAGAACGCAATCCATAACATTTGCATTTAATATTCTTCAGAAGAGAAAAAGTAGAATTTATAACATAAAGTCACTTCAATAGCCTTTTTATATGAATATAAATTGTAGATTTCATATAATGCTATTATTCAAGAGAAACAGTTTCAATCTGTGTATTAATTTAAGGCTTCTTTCTCTTACTTAGTTATTTTAGAAATGAGCATTTCAGTAGACTACTCTACTTTCAGTATGGAAATATTTATTTTTTTCCTCAGCTATGACCAGTATATACATATATATATATATATATATATATATATATATATATATATATATATATATATATATATATATATATATATATATATATATATGTATATATGGGTGTAGGACTCTTGCACGAATGCACTTTTTACCGAATCCTGAATGGGTGTACATACTTACATGAAAATGCTTTTCACCAAAGCAGCATTTTCGTGTAAGTATGCCTGTTGTGCCGGTCGTACTACGGTACAGATAAGGGAAAGTTCCTTTTTCCCCACTGTAGTGTGATCTCAAAGTGAGAATATTAAAGTACGGGGGGTGGTGTAAAAGTAGGTTTAATTTTTTTTTAAAACACTTTAGCAAAAGTGCTTTTTCAGTGAAAGCGCTTTCGTTAAAGTGTGTTCGGTGATAGTGGATTCAGACTGTTGAACTTTGTGTGTGTGTGTATGCCAAAGTTCTATTGGCGGATTACATAGAGGGGCTTGAGGTCATTATGGTGACCATGAACATGCAAACTGTTCTTGTAGAAACATGAAAATATACACAAGCACAAATGAGTGCACACACACAAGCCCATAAACACACACACACACACACACACACACACACACACACACACACACACACACACACACACACACACACACACACAAATACTTTACTTAATTAAAATCATAAATGACAAAGATAATATTTAGGCATTTGGCCTCTCTAAGTTTAAAATCACTCTCACCTGACTGAATGAAGAAATGCATTTAAATTTAGAAAGTTTGTCTCATTAAGAATAATCTGGTTAAAGGTTTATGTCATACAGGCCTCACTCATTTTTTTCAATCCTTAAATTCCTATTAGGATCTAAGTTAAACTTCTGTCCATTATTTTTTATGTTAAAATCATAAAAAACAATTTAATAAATGTCCTTCCCTCACAACACTTTAGGAATCATTATTTTGTTAGTAGAATTAACATACTAATGAAATAATTACCCCAAGGAAGCTAAATATGAATATCAGTCTTAACCACCCAGTAGTATGGAGGTGGGCCATACCTCTGTGCACCAACCAATGTCCCATGTTTGGAAGCAGATGGAGAAGAGGTTAGGATAAAGTAACCAACAGCCACTTCTTCTGCCTTGGGGGATAATTAGAGGGAGACTGCTGACTGTGTACCATATGATGAAGGCCAGAGATCTAAAAGATCATCTTGGTATGACTGAGGTATCAGTGATTGTGTCCTGATATCATTGAACTAGCTGTTTCTCCGGTAGTGACCTGACAATATCATTTATGAAGACCTCCAGCTCCATAAATGCAGCTCCCTATGATATTCCTTTCTCTGTGGGAAAGGTATAAATATGTACCATAAGGTGCTGCTCCTGAGGAGTCACAAACCTTACCAGTAAAGGGACATATCCAAGGTTCCAGTTAGGGGAGCTACTTACTGGTGAATCTAGGGTTAGACATGAGTGGAAGCCATAGGTACATGCAGAAGTTGCATGGGCATGGTGACATATGAATGCAGAAGTAAAGCATCGTGCTTCTTAGTAGTATTCTCTATCTCATGCCCTCCTGCTCACATAGTAGCAGGTCTAGTATAGCCATTCAGTGCCTTGTTACTATGTGAGGTTAGCACTGACATCAGCTGCTCAGATCAGTCACCTGAGTACTTACCCTCTGATCACTAGCCATTTAAATAGAGATTACCACAGAGACCAGATGTAATGATCTTTAGCAATGGTTTTATCTTTCAGGTACATAGGTTCATAGGTTCATAGGCAGGTACTAGGCTGTCTGCCTAAGGGCATTTAGAAACCTAGCCAGAGTGTGTTGGCTTTCGCCGCCCCATTGATTAGTTAACTGATCCTCTGTCAAGCAGAGCCAATGAATTGGTCCCAGGGGTGTATTTTCTGTTACCCATCCACTCATCAAGGTTTCTCTTGAAGAGTGTTAGTGAGGAGCTCTGCCTGATGTAATTTGGAATTTTGTTTCAAAGCATGGGGAGTCTCTGTGACAGGAATCTATCCCTCTAGCATGTTCTATTTATTGTTGTGGTGAGGTTTAGCTCACTAGAGCACGTGGCTCGCAGTGACTTGGATTTCTTTAGGTGGAGCATGTCCATCAATTCTGAGTTGGACATGGCTTTGTAAGTCAGGCAAAGATCACCTCTGAGAAAGCGATATGCCACTGAGTACAGCTGGAGTTTTTTCAGTCGGGTTGCATAGGATATATGTTTGAGGCCAGTAATCCTCTTGGTGAGGTACTTCTGTGGTCTTTCCAGCTGTTGGAAGTGTCTTGTGAGGTACATCCGAAATGGGCATTGTACTATATGATGGGTCTAATGAGTGACGAGTAGAGAGGCACTATAACCTCTTTATTTCTTGATGCGAACCCTTTAGTAATTAGATGGGCCACATAGAAGGATTTCCTAACTACTTTGGCAATATGATTGTCAAAGGAGAGATTACTATCTACCTGGGTCCCCAGATCTCTTATTACCTCTTCTGTATTAAGGCGGCTGCCACCTATGTGGCAATTCGTGGGTGTTTTGTTTTTCCCAAATGGGATGACTATGCATTTTTGGCATTTAGCTTGAGGCCATGACTTTGACACACGGTGTCTGTCTCAGTCACATGTCGACAAATATCGACAGTACACCAAATAAATCTGTGAAGTACTAACAATACACATTGTCTGCAGCAATGATTTATGAGAATTACTTTTTTTAACAGCATTTGAGAGTGGGGGAGGGGGTCAGTGAAGAGCAGCAAAAGCTGCCTCTGGTAGGAAACCAGTTATGGACATTTGTAAGGTATGAAGTCTATGCAATCAGAACATAGTTACTTGGGAGTGGAAAGTGTGAACTGTGTGTTAAAACATGCAACAGTTACTTGATTACTATTAAACTAGTATGTTTGTTTCACTTTCATGCTAAGCCACTGGACTTGTGTCATTTTTCAGAAATGATCTGGAATTGCTATATGGTTAAGTGCCTTGCTCAGAGTCATTCAGTAGGCAAATTGAGGCTGAGGGAGACAAACCCTAGAGTAAAAAGTAGCTTATTGACAGCTCATAGCCTTTATCCTCCATGCAAACTGGCAGACGTCATCAATAATACTTAGTGGCAGAGCATGTGACTCTGAGTACAAGAGTTGGAAGACATTATTGTGGTCTTTATTTATTTCGTTTTTATCACAGTCAGAGAACGTAAGAGTAAACATGCAAAAAATAACTATCCTTGAGAGAAAGCAGACTGTGTGGGATGGCAAAGGATATTCCATTGACTTGGTCCCAGTTAAGTGATCATCGCTATGTCTTGTCAGGGAGTGTCAGTGCATATTATAATCAAACTGAAATGGAGTACTGTTAGTATTATTTCTTTCACATTAATCACTGTCAAACATGAAAGGTATAAAACATTAGAAAATTGATAGAGGGTATGCATATCAAGGTTTGAGTATGAAGGAAGCAGACATAAAATTTACTTGACTAACATTAAACAATTAGTAATATGGCTTGTTGTGAGGCAGCAGTGTCTGTGTAACAGAAACAAGTTGAAATTTGTTATAGAGACAATTTTTTTAACTTTGATCATAGTCACACATTAGACATCCATACTACTAGAAAGCTCACCTGGATGGAAATCAGGCTGAGGTAAAGTCAATGAACAGTATCCTTTTCTTGGTCATAGTTAACTGATCTGACATGGTTTGTCAAAGATGGACAGGCCTTCTATTTTGGATCATCACCCACCGGCCTATACAGCCATAAGGATGTCGTAGGCTGTCAAGTTGCATTATACTGAGTTTTGGTTGGATGTACTTCTAAAGCTTGAGGTTTCAAAACTTTGAACTTCAAATGGCTGAGACCAGAATATTGAAATTTTGAAACTTCGAAAACAAAATAAAAAAAAAAGAAAAAAGAAAATATTTTTATGTTTTTGCAGGGGGAAAGCCTGCCTGCACCCCCACACCCCATGCTAAATAAATATACCAACTCTGCGATCTCAGTACAGTGAGGAAAATGGGAAACATTCAGCAATCTCCATTCAAAACGTTCACAGTTTCAAAACTTCAGTCTTCTGGTCTCAGCCATTTGAAGTTAGAAGTAGTGAAACTTCAAGTTTCTGAAGGAGATGTATTTTGGTTATGGTGAATATATGACCAGTTTAGGACAGAGAATATTATACATGCCTAGACTATATCTATATGGAGTTGTCATTTCATCAAAGGTCAGAATTATATTTATTTATTTATTTACTTGTTAGCCAGGTTAGTTCTGCTGGGTGAGGTCCATTTTCATATGTGACCTAGGTTGACATAACAGTAATAATACTTACATAAAATATAGACATGGCAGTATAATTGTGTAATATATTTTAGTTAATAAAGTACATTTTATTGTAGTAAAATATGGCCAGAAAACAGTAAGCAATACAATTCAGGACTGGTAAATAAAAGCATGAATGAAGGGTAGTATAGAGCAGAATAAAGCACAGTAAAAATAGTGAAAAACATGACAAATATTAGTGAACTCAAGCTGAGTGAGAGAAAAGGGAATTGTACTGGGAGAAATAGAACACATATGGAAAAATAAACCAGGAGTGATAAAGTATAAAAATTGTGACCTTTAAGGAAAGGCTGAGAAGATGGACTAGGTGGTAATAGTCAAGTCACCTCACAATTATTGCAGAGTAGTATATTTCTAAAGAAGGACATGCAGAATTGTTTAAAGTGATAGGAGTTACCGACTGTTCTGAATTCTGAGGAGAGCATTCAAGTCTTTAGGAAGGAAAATACAAGGTATCCTATCTCTAATTCTAGAACTGCTTTTGTGAATTATTAGGATGTTAGTATTAAATCTGAGAGTTTTCACGTGGATTGCCACTTTAGAATAGATGATAAGGCTGGGCATTGATTTTTCTAGAATAGCTTGTGTGTGAATAGTAGGTTATTGTATTGTATTTTGTTTTTGTGCAATATCCATGTTAATGTGTTACTAGTGTTGCAGGTATGATTATTAATTACTAGCTGAGAGACAAATTTTGCCACTATACAAAATATGGATTCTAGTTTAACAGTTTTGCTAAGATTATCCATGACATTGCACCTGTAAAATGGTTTGGCATAAGGACTGTGCTGGCCAAACTTTGTCTTGTATGAGAATAAACATTTGTCAGCTTTCTGTTTAGGTCTTTAAATTTGAGATTAGTATGATCAGAACAGTTGATATAAGACCAAAGTATTTGTTATATTGTTCAAAGTCCATATCTGTGTTATTTATTTTGATTGCATTATTATAGTGGTGTAAATGATTGGACAAATATCATTAGCTTTGATTTCTTCTCATTTATAACAAGTTTGCAGTTTTTTTAACCATTTAATACATGTGTGCATGGATTGCTGCATTTGTGATAATAGGAATGGTCTTTTTTGGCAGTATACATAATTTTGGAGTCATCTGCATATTGCCACAGTTTATAGCCTTTTGTATATTGATGCACTTTATTTGTAAAGATGGTAGAAAGCCATGGATCTAGAATGGAGCTCATGGCATCTCGAAGAAGCATTACTTGTGTGAGATAGAGACTTTGCCTTACCACTCTGTGGCTTCCATCTTTTAAGGAGATTGAAAACATTTTATAATGGTTTAAGAGCAGTCAGTATTTTTAATTTTGTGTATTAGTATATTATAACTGACCATACCAGAAGTGTTGGTGAAATCTTGGAACAGGCAGCAGTGGTTGTCTCATTGTCCCAATGAATGTCATCATTTATTATCTATACTCGGACTATTTAGATACTCTGACTGAGCCAGAAGTGTTTGTGGTTTTGTTATTTGGGGTTATGTAGTTTGTAAGATGAGTACGTACTACCTTTTCTAGAATTTTGGAGAGAGCCTAAGTATGGAGATTGGTCTGCAGTTTTGTTTCCCTTTTTAACCACCCTAAAAAGTAGTATTATTTTTAGTTTTTTTCTGAATGGATAAAAAGAAACTTCTACAAGCCTATAGTTCTTAGTTCACTAAGTTCTTTATATAACCCACCTCACTGCATCTTCCTTGGAATTTGGAAAATTTTCAGGCAATATCCTGAAGTTTCATAAGTTATGAGTAGATTTGTAACTCAGGTGAGGGATGTGTTTTTTATTCTGATTGCAAATAGAAGTAGGCAAGTAGTAAACAGAGTTAAGAAAAGGGAATTTTTGTCCATGATGTGTACACCTCAACTCTTTTATTCCATAAATCCCTCCTGAGTTGGGGGGGTTATATTGTTGAACACATACTTGAAGAAGGGATAATTTGTTGCAAAAAGTTCTTGTATTAACAGGTATAATATTCATACCTTGAAAGCTAGCTAGTATGAAATAGTTATTGAGTGTCTGCATTTGTTCATATTATAGATTATGGTTAACGGCTGGTTGGGGGGAGTACTGATTAGCAGGGGACCTGGATTTGACTCAATGATACCAGCAGGAGTTATGATTAATAGATGCTGAGGTTTATTCCTGGGATGCAGTAAATGTTGAAAGTAGTGAGAGATGGCTCTTATGTTATTGTTACTAAGAAGAAGCAAACAGGGAAATGTCAAATTATTGCTTTAGAACGAGGCTAAGGCTGAACTGTATGTACTGTCAGTAGCTACCTGTTGAGATCAGATTCATCAGTAACCAGTATTTAACTGTACAATGGAAGAATAGCATCCTTAGATGTTTTATACCTGAGTGTGCAAGCATAGTTCCCCTGATTAAGTTGCTAAAAGCTATCAAGGGGAGAGAGAGTTGAGATATGGCCTGTTATAAATATTTAATGCTTGGATGTTTTTATAGCCATTTCACTATGAGAGTCTGGCACATTATATTATACAAAGATTATGCTTGGTTTGCATTTCTTGGGAATATATGATTTATATTCAAGGCAGTGAATGTAGCACATGTCTAAAATATGCCTATATTTTGCTACTTAACTGGCATTATACCGGAAGTAAATATGTCCATATTTCATCACAAAAAAAAAAAATATTCCCCATACTGTTGGGGTCAATATAATGAGGACAAACTGAGCATTCAGATATATTAAAATCCTTTAGTGTAGAATGGCTTCCTTTGGTGAATATAGTACCCAACTCTCCAAATATAATTCCATGAAAAGAATACAGAAAACTCTTGAATTAGGACTACTAAATGTCATACTGGGCAAAGGTAACAAATGCACTGACTTACAGGCATTTGACACTGACACGTTTTGCTGGAGAAGACTAGTGCAAGCTGTGCGCAATCATTGAATCCCCCAAAGATATCGATATCACCCAGGAGGGTCTGACACAAACAGATAACTGGCACCAGAACCATGATCTAAAACTCAGTTAAAAAAATGAATAATTATATCCTTTGGGAAGACGACAACTCCAGCAAATTACAACATAGATAACACTCCACTAAGAATAGACCCAGTAATAAGGGATTTGGGAACTCAGCTTGACAGAAACCTGAACTTTGATCACCATGTATCCATGGTAGTGAGAAAATTCTTCTATGTGACGCAACTTATAAGTAAGGGCATGGCATCCAGATCTTAGGACATCATAGTCCTAGTATACTCTGCCACTGCCCTCCTTAGACCAATAATTAAGTACAGTGCACCTTTGGCATATACATAACCAGGCATTTGCAACAGCTAAGTGGCCATAGAGGTTACTCACTACAAGAATACAGTGTGTAAATAATATGTCCTATGCAGACTGCCTTAAAGCCCTGTTCCAATACTCGGTCTCCTACTGACTACTGATGGGTGATCTATGCCTAACCTACAAGGCATTTTCTGATCCATTCCTGATGGATCTGCTATGGGTCTATATTAGAAATGCGAAAGCTGACTTTTGCAAATACATGTTCATTGACACATAAATGTCGATGTACGAAAAGAGCGAACAACGAAAATAGCAAAAGTGAGAATGCCAAACGTATTTCCTTGGCCATCAGGGTGATCGTGGGGATGAGGAAATAAATCAATTTCCCCACTGTAGTGTGGTCTCGGAGTTGGTATATTTAAGTAGGGGGGTGTGGAGGGTGCAGTGGTGCTTGACCCCCTGCAAAAATGTTTAGAAAAGTGTTTCACTTTAGGTTTGTTCACTTTGGTTTACCTTACCTGCATGGCACTGTTGCTTCCAGTATTACATTTGGCGTTCTCACTTTCGCTCTTTACATTGTTCGCTCTTTTCATACATCGATGTTTATGTGTCAATGAAAATGTATTTGCAAAAGTCAGCTTTCATCTTTCTAATATAGACTCATCTACTACACACTCACAAAGCAATCAGCACTGGAATTACCTGATCTAAGGATCTAAACCTTGTTTGTGATATAAGCAAAATGTTGGCGGGACAGGTATGTGTCTCACAGATTACACCTTCTCTGGAACAATCTCACCATTCATGTGAAATAGAGCTGTTTTCTAAGCCTATTCAAATGCAATTTGGACTAATGGATGGGAAATTACAAATTCACCCTGGCTTGTCACCTGTGGCCCTTCTAGACACAGCTGTTTGTAGATGCCTAAGGCACAGGTCTATACCAAAGCCATTCTAGCCCATAGGCAATTGGAAAAACTAGAGTATGATTGGCTGGACATAAAATGACTGTGTGGCCATAAGCCTAGCAACCTCCTATGATCCTATGATATGACTGCTTTTCATGTATGGAGTTTATCATTTGTCCAGTATGGATTTGTATTAATTTGTCATTAAATCCAGAATAAAAATTTTCTAGAAAATTACTGTTTGGTTCTGAAAATATGAGTTTTCTAAAATTTCCTGTACTGATCAGAGCAATGTAGTGGGGGTCAAATGTAATGATGAGTTGCAGATAAATCCTTAACAGTAGAATTGTCATCTACGGTACACATTGTATCTGAATGCACATGCATCATTCATTTAAAATTTTTGCTAAGGACACTCAAAGGAAGTTGTCCCATGGCCTTTGTGTATAGGTCTGAAAAGCAGGGTTTACAGACATGTAACAGTTTGAAAAGGAGGGTTTACCGACATGTAGCATTTCCTGGTATGTTACATTATATTTAGTTTACAATATGGGTAAGAACATAACTTATCTTCAATGGTCAATGTTCTGTCTTGGCCATGCATCTCATAAAAGATCAGCATTGGCTTATCTCCATAATGGTAGTGTCAAGAAAAAACATTTTCACCATGCCATAAATCAACCTTTTCTTTGAATATATGAACATTTTTAGCCTGTATAATCTCTAATGGCAGATAATTCCATCTTCTTCATACTTTAAACTGGAAGAATGAATTGCCTATTTTTTATTGAATTACTTTGATCTCAACTAAATACTAATTCCATGTATACTATTCATGCTTCAGGAAATAAATCTCTGTTAAAGATTTTGCAACCTCATTTTAAGCTTTCAAATATCCAAATCAACCCCCCCCCTTCATTGTCAACAAAATATTGAAAACAAATTTGTTCCATTAAGCTTCATTGAAGGAAATGTGGAATATCCTCTGATCTTTTAGGAAAATACTCCTATAACTTTTTTATCTTCTAATATCATTTCCAGAGGGGAAAAAAAAGAACCACATGCCACAACTAATCTAATAATTGCCTTATAAATTGTGAGCATAACTAATTCATCTCCTGAGCTGACAGTTCTTATGTAAGGTTTGATCACGGAATAAGCATTTTTAAGATCTTGTTAATTTGATATTACTATCAGCACCAATTTCCAGATCTTCATATTCTTTAGAATTCTTAATAATGCTGCTAATTAGGCTATAAGGGCATCACAGGTTACATCTACTCATCTGTAATACTCTGCACTTAGACTTATTATACACATTTCATGTATCTGTACCTTTGAAACAACTAACCTAAATATTGTTAAACCTCATTCTGATCATAAAGAGGTAAAACAGACCCCAGTATGTCAGCATCATCAGGTTTCTCAGCCCAGCATTTATGTGATACTGAAAAAAGGTACACAACTATATGAGGCAAAAAAGGGATCAAGACCAAACCCTAGCAAATTCCTTAGCCAGCTCTAAATTAATCACATCAACAGCTAGGTCAATATCCAGTGACTCATCTACATTAGCACCAAAGCTCAATAAGACTTGATTGTTGATCTTCCTGCAGAAAATCCATGCTGAAGAATAATAAAATAGGTTTCACCAGTGGACTATTCATTACTTACATCAAGATTCCTAACATTTGCAGGGTGGAGCCTTGATGGCCAACTGAGAGCAGTGAATTTTGAGAGCTCCATAAACTAGTATAATAATATAGGAACATTTTATTATTTTCAAATTTAAAACATCAGAAATCTATAGATAAACTACTAAACTACATAAATATCAATTTTATTGGAGATATACAAAAATTTTAGTGTCAAGTAACTTGGAGATATATTGTGTCACTGAATATGAACAACTCAAGTAATTATCATCCAGATACTGGAACTGCAATTGATGACATCTACCTTACAGGAACTATCTTTGAAGTGTTATTGTTACAATTTTTGTTTATGGCGTCAGTGAAGGATAGAAGGGCAGTTGTTGTACTATGGAAAGGCCTAAAACCATGTTGGCAGTTGGCAAGTAGATTGTTTTGGAGAAGGTGGTCAAGTAGTTGTCTGTGTATGCATTTTTCCATTATCTTAGCTATTGGAAACAGTAAGGCAATAGGCCGAAAGTTGGAGAGTTCAGTAGATGCCCCACCTTTATGTACAGGGATGATATGGGATATTTTCCAAATGGAGGGGATTTTGCTTTCTAAAATTGTTCTATTTATAAGGATGGAGATGGGATAGGCAATAGCTTTTGCTGCTATTTGCAGATATTCAGCTGGAAGACAGTCAGCAGAAGGGGTGCATGGCTTTAGTTTTTGAAGGAGTTTGCAAATGAGTGATGTAGGTGCCGGTTGTATTTGAAAGGTAGGAGATGGAGTCTTTGAGGTATTTAATGGGGATGTAGTAATAGGTGGTAAAGTGTTGGCTAGGGTTCGAATGGCTTCAGTAAAGTAGTTGTTAAAGGCATCAGGAATTTGGTTAGAGTTACTTTGGTTGAATCCTGTAGGGGCAGGAGTTTTAGAGTGTCCTGGCTGAAGAAGTTTGTTTATGCCATACCAGAATTTTTGTGGTTTTTGCTGATGGGTTTGTTGGAGGTGACGGTAATAGTCTTTTTTGTCTCTGAGAATATCTTTCTTGGTGGCATTTCTTAACTGTTTAAAGCAGAGGTGATTTGATGGATATTTAGAAACTCTCCATTTGGCCCAAATTTTATTTCTGAGGAGGATCTTTTGCCTAGTTAGTTTTGTGAGCCAGGGGGCAATTTTGGTCCTTATTTGGGAAGAACGATAGGGAGCATGGTAATCTAGGATCTGAAGGAATCTAGTGTTAAAGTAGGTCACTGCATCATCAAGTGGAAGATGAGACATAGGTGACCAGTCACATGCTTTCAGTTCATTTTGGAAGCTCTCTGGGTTAAAAACATTTTTGGAATGTGAGGTTTTAAAATTATTAGTAGTTGGGGTATGGATTCCGTGTTTAATAATATAGGTTAGCATGTGGTCACTAATATCATCAGGAAGGGTTCCTGGTTTATAAGTATCAAGGTGGCTGTTGATAAGGATCCAGTCTATGGTGGTTTCCTTACTGCTTGGCTTATGGATTCTAGTAGGAGTGGTTATAATTTGTGAGAATCTGTAAAGATTTATATGATTGGGAGGATTAAGGGAGCTGCAGGAAGCCCAGTCTATATTAAAATCACCTAATACAATGGTTTCTTGAGGTAGGTGGGCAGTGAGATAACTAAGTAAGTTTTCAAGAGTGTTGATATTATTTCCAGGGTGGAGATATGCACAAATTAGATAGATGGATTTGGAGTTGTTGATTTGAAGTTTGGCACTAAGAGTTTCCAAATTGGTATCTGATGGAAGGAGCACATTAAAGGGTGAAACTTGGAGTTCAGATTTATACAGAATGGCTACACCTCCACCCTTTTTGGTTTTACGGTCAAGTCTCAAGATATTATATCCAGGAGGGGTAATCTCCTGGTCCAGAGTTGAGGGCTTTAGCCATGTCTCTGCAATACAGAGAATATCGAATGAGTACACATCTAAGAGTGCATGTAGGTGGGTAATTTTATTGTTAATGCTACGGATGTTAAGGTGACTTATTAGGAGGGAGTTAGAGGGTCTATTTAAAGTAGTGATTGGAGGAGATAATATATTGCTTATGTTATTGGGAATGTCAGTATTGGGGCCTGGGTTAGGATGAATATCACCATCTAATAGGGGGTGTTGGTTAGGATAATGTATAAACTTAAGGAGTTTGTAGAAACTGTTTGGGCATTTTTATAGTGAAGTAAGTAACATGGGTAGCTCTATGGTATTTCAGTAATATATAGATGGAAGTGGAGGTTATGTTACTGTGGTTAAGGTTGTTTATGGGAGAAATGGGTAGAGTTTGCTGGTAGGGGTGGAGGGGTTCAGGAAGAGAGAAGTATTCATACAAGTCTAATGTGTATGGTATTGTGAGAGAAGTAAGAGTTGAAGTTAAGAGTAGCAGGTTTGTGAGTATAGATTTGTGTGTTGGGGCCATTAGGATAAGTAGATAAGGAGTTTGGGTATATTGATGGTAGGAGTGTAGTAAGTAAACTACAGGTGGGAGAAAGGAGAGAGTGCTTTAAAGAGGAAGAGTAGGTAGTGGAAAGACGTGTACTATTAAGTAAAGTAAAGTTGGTTATAAGAGAGAAGTTGCATACTATTATGTAAAGTAAAGTTGGTTATAAGAGAGAAGTTGTATACAATTTAGTAAAGTAAGGTGGATGTAAGAGAGAATGCTGTAGTGTAAGTAAAACAGGAAGTGGTGGGGTGAGGTTAGGGAGTATTAAAAGAAAAAGCAATTATCTAATTAGGGCTTTGAGAGGTTAGGGGTAGGGCTATTAAGTGGAGGAGGTGTGTGATAGGATGAGAAAAAAGAAGGGGTGTGGTTACAGAAGTATATGGCTAGGACCTCTGGGGTGGGTGGGAATTGGGGGTAGGGTAGGGGAGGGAATGAGCCCGCAGGGCGAACAGAGCGGGTTCAGACAGGTAACTAAGAAAGTCAGGGAGGGGTAAGAAACAATCAGTAAACAGCTAACTACTTGGTGCCTTAGTTGGGAAGGATAGGCAAAGAAAGGAGGAACTAATGTAGATAAAGTAAGTGGTTGCTAAGGGCAAAGCTAGTGGAAAGAAGGTAAAGTGGAAAGATGGGGCAGGAGGGAAATCCTCAATCCAGGGGCAGAGCTTTTAATTCAAAGGAAAAAAGAAAAAAAAGGGAAGGTTGGATGTCTAAGGGGCTATCCTAGTTTAGTCTGCCATCTAGTGGTCAGATATTGTAATGAAACAGTCATAAGGGAGCGGAGATAAAAAGGTAGAGGGTTTACGAGTGCTACTGCAGATAAATTACAGGAGACAGTACAAGAATAAGAAATGAGAAAACATACGTATACGTATTTAGGGAATAGAGAGGGGAATATGGCTGCTGGGTATCCTGGCTAGGTAGCATAACATACATGCACCAGAGTTTAAGCAAGTGTTGAAAAAGTACTACTCTGTTAGATAACACATACTTCCTTGCCTCCTAGTGAACTGGATTCTTAAGCCAGACAGCAAGTCTTTTTCTAAAGAGGAGTTGGTTTGGCTTGTTTGCAGAGGGTCCTTTCACCAGGTTGGTAGATTCTTAGGGTTTTAGTGTAGGATAGATGATTCAAACCTGTGAACAGGGGAGACAAGAGACTCAATGAAGGTGTAAGAAAACAGACATTTAAGAGACAGGGTAGTACACAGAGCATTCAAATTCTAACAAACAAGCAGACATTAAATACAGCTGGGTAGTTCTCAGCTTTCAAGTTCAAACAAGCAGTTCAAAAGCAGTACATTACAGGTTCTCAGCTTTCCAGTTCTAACAAGCAGATGAAAACAGTTCAATTACAGGTTTATAGACATATAGCACGGCATATAGGTACTTAATCAAACATAAGCAATTATTCAAAGTGATTAAACAAAGTAAGGGTAAAAGGTCTATCTAGTAAACGGCAGTCTAGCTAGGAATAGGTGCAACAGTGTTGAGCTAGGACCAGGCGTTCTACAGGGCCAAATAGTGCACTGACTCTCTAGCATTCGCTACAATACAGCACTGAAGAAGGTTACATTCTACAGGGCCAAAGTAGTTATAAGCTATAATAAAATAATTAGTATAATGCACCTTTGGCAAAGGTACGCGGCCAACTGGCGGTAGCTAAATCCAGCAGAGTAAGGAATATGGTGTTTTACAATTCCAAGCAGAGTGGTTACTTGCTTGGATTCACTCTGGTATAGAGAAACGCATAATGTAGCATAGGGGAAAGAGAAAAACATGCACTAGCCAACTCTCCACAACCTGGGGAGGTTTGATTAGTGATTAGCTGCACACTCATTTCCTAAACCTCTGTAGCTTACGTATGTTATCCACGGGCACACACAAGGCTATCAAACTAAGAGGTAACAGGGTATACCCATAAAGCGGGCTTGTTTGGTTACAGGGAATACTTTCAGTTTTAATTAGGGCAAGGACGGAGCTTACTGATGTTACAAAGAATACATTCAGTTCTAATTAGGGCAAGAACGGAGCAGTACTGACATAATATAACTCCACGTGGTACGCCCAACAGCACAGAATACTTTCAGTTTTAATTAGGGCAAGAACAGAGCTTACAGATGGTTACAAAGAATACATTCAGTTCTAATTAGGGCAAGAACGGAGCAGTACTGACCTAATATAACTCCATGTGGTACGCCCAACAACACAGCAGCAGATTGCTGCAAAATATGCAACAGCTAATAGTAATTATCTACACAAACAATACATTAAACAAAACTCCACGCCAAATTCACAGCAAAGCCAAACAGATAATCCATACAGCAAAGAAAAACATTAATGCCAACTTGTAGCAGCTTACAGAATGGTAGACGCTGGGGCCAGGAACACACAGCAGCCAGGGGGCCTGTTCCAAATAATAAAGATGGCGACTTGCCAGGTCAGAAGAAAATATAGGATTAGAAAGGATGTGAGGTAGAAAGGGGAGGGGAATAAGGAGGCGGGCACATTGATAACAAGGGGCTACGCCCTAAAAAGGTTACAATGATCAACATAGACTGTCTTAAGGTGAATAGAAAGGGGGGGGGAACGAGCTGAAATGGACAGGGGTAGGTCAGAGAGTACAGGAAAAAGGTGCAAAGTAAGAGCAAGAGGGCAGTGCAGTGGTAATGTACCGCCCCTGTATGCATCTTGTTTGTCTTGTCTGTTTACCTCCCCAACCTACCTCCCCAAATATACCTGCTCCCCCTCCCCACATTCCACTCTCACCTGAAAAAAAAAGGGCAATCTGCTCCCAAAAAAAAATTACACCCCATACATAGCTGCCCATTTTGCACACATGTCCACTGGACACATGAAATGTTATTTAATTGGCATTACAACATACTTTGTTGTCCTCAGCCCTCTCTCAGGGGTTGAAGGTTTCATATCTATCTCCAAATTTATTGCATATGCACAGCTGTTGCTGTCAAAGAAATGGGCAGTTATGGACCTTCCCTACACCCGTCCGGCACATCCTGAGCTATTTTCCATACTGTCTTTCCCTCTTTGTACCCCTTTTTCACCACTTTCCTATCTCCCCATTTTTCTTTTCTTTCAAAGAAATGAGCATGGGGGTTAGCCGGAGTACGCACTATTAAGCAGTAGTTAGCAGGTTTGCGTGGGTTTGCGCGAGTTTGTGCTTGGCTAAGCAATGCGCAGCAATGCACAAACCCACGCAAACCTGCTTACAACTGCTTAAAAGTGCCTTAGTCTCTCTGTATGTGAGGGCCCTTGTACTGCTCAGGAGCAAAATAAAACACCTCTGTAATTCTCAAACCCCGGATCTTGCACACACTACACAACATGAAGTACCACTAAGCCACGGTAGATATAAATCAAGTTGGTGCTTAAATAAATATATCATGCATCGGAATGAGTGAATGTGAAGGAAAAATAGAAATACCATACCACACAACTTGTTCTGTGGATGTTGACCAACAGTTGTTGTGGGATTACATTACATGACTGTGATAAGAGAAGCAGCCAATCTAGCTGGAAATAATGTTACACCATCACTTTACAACCCAACACAGTATCACAGCAGGACAAACACTGGCATGTCTGTTTAGGGCAGAGGCCATACCTCCCAACTGTCCCTAATTTTCAGGGATGTCCCTGATTTGGCACAAATTTTAGCTTTGTCCCACTGAATCCCTCCAAAAACTACTGACTTTGGCCAGAAAGGTGGTGAATTACACTTAATGAATAATGACAATAATTAAGAGTTAGACACTTCTTTTACTTCAGAAAATGTGTATTAATTCATATGCTCTGATTCTCTCAATGTCTCAACTTAATGGCACTAATATTTTAAAGGTGTCCCTGATTGTCCCTGACTTTTTCTTGACTATTCCCTGAGTCTGTTCAAATATGTACCTGATTGGTTGAGAGGCATGGCAGAGACAGAAGCACTGAGGCATATCAACCTTTCTGCTGTTACACACTGTGCAAATAGCTTTGGAAGGAGTTTCGGAAGCATACCCTTATGTAGGAATGCAACACTGAAATACAAATGGATGTAGCCATATACTGGTAGCAACCAACTGTAAGAATGCTATTGCTCTATTGCTGAAAAGACCTGTGTGGTGCACAGACAAAAAATAACAGGCTATTCTCTGGCTATCATGTGGATAAGTCCATAGTTGAGAGTTACGCAGACAGACTACTTGCCTTGATAAACTAACATGTACACAGCAACCCTGTAAGTCCAGCAAGATAAAATCCACACAATAATACTTACGCTCTCTGTACTTCTGCAACCCTATGCAAATGTAGAATATACCTGTGTGTGCAGGGTCTACCAAGGATGTAGGTAAGCATACTCACAGTACTGAAATGTGTCCAGTTTTTCTGAGCAGCTTGTGCTAATGTCAACACTATAAAAGCACAAACTGTTTAGAACTGAGTAAATGAATATTCACATTATAGCAGTTCACAAACAATTCTTGTGCCAAAGGAATACATCTCAATAACTAGCTTTGTATGGCAGTTAATTGTGACAGTTGAAAATAAAGTACATCTTTCCATGTATCTTGGGGTAGCATTTTGAGGGGTGAGTACATTTCTACACTGACAAGTGGGTACTGGAAGCAGCAACATTAGGTTTGAGTACAAAATGTAAATCTCTGGCTACACCCCTGGCTTCTGATATAAGAATTATAGCAACCTTCTCCACAAACACTAGTAGAAGTCAGCAACCACGAAAAATAACACAGAAAAAACCAGTGCCATGCCAGTCAAGCGTTTATTGCGATCTGGTACCTCGGCTTTTCGCCTTCAAATGGATCACAAATTCAAGGTGCTGTTAACTACTTATTTATACACATCTTAATAAGTTAATCAGCACCAATTATTCAATCAGCTTTTACAAATCAGTTTAAAGTGCTCTAGCATTTTTTTATTATTATTCTTATGAAACATAGCTCATAATAATTAAAAGCAGAATATCAGCATTCAATCATTCATATTATTATATAATTCATGAATTTCATATATAAACATTCTGTAATTTAATAATATAACTATAAATATATGTTAAAGAGAGAAATTCAAATGGATTAAATTAAATAATGACCAAAAGAAAAAAAACAAAACCTCTATCTATCTACACAAGTATATAACCATGTATAGAAAAGGAAATTAAACATCCAGACTAATTCATTGTTATCAGCTGATAAATAATCTATGAAGACAAAGCAACATGAATGTATCAAAATAAATGTGTACATTCATATGAGAGTGGATATAAAAAATTTAATAAAAAATTAAATATTAAATACTTAACTCTAAGTTAAGTCCATGTGGTTTTAGTGTATTAAATTTTAAAATTAACCTGGTCTCTAGTTCAAGTAATTTTGGAACAATAGATCCCCCATTTTCATAGTTAAAGGGTTGGCCCAATACACAAAATATTAAACTACTGGCATCACCTTTATGTTTATCCAAAAAATGTTTAGCCACAGGGCTATATTCATTTTTATTCCTAATATCTTTTACATGTTCCAAAACTCGAACACGAACCATCCTCTTAGTCTGACCTATGTACCACATATTAGGGCAGGAACAACCCAATGAATATACCACTCCCGTAGATTTACAATTGAAAGAATACCTAGCTTTAAAAGATACACCATTAATATTGGTTACATTATTAACTCTGCTACAAACATTACACTGTCCACAAGGAAAAGTGCCTACAGTACTCTCAATAATATCCACATTCTCTTTGCCACAGAAATTGTAATTTAATAATTCCTTTAAATTTTTACCCCTTTTATATGAGAAAACAATATGTTTGGGAAAAATTGACCCTATATTTTTGTCTTCACAAATCAAATACCAATATTTTCTTATAATATTGCTTACTTCATTAGAAAGTGGAGAATATCTAGTTACAAAAAATAGATTAGATTCACTAGTCCCCATATTATCAGTACTTCTTCCCCTAAGTGTAGTATTAGCTCTTATGCCTCTAGTAGATACACTGTGTCTCTCCTGTCTCAAATGGTCTTGATCTCCAGAGTAAGAGTGATCTAAAATTCCCAAAACTTTATTTTTAGAAATTAACAAATGGTCACTTCTATAGCCTCTTCTAAATAGTCTAGATTCAACTTTATTTAATTCAAAATATCTATCATTTACATTACTGGTATGATTGAAAATTCTTTGAAATTCACCAAAGGGAAGGGACCAGATCAGATGTTCCGGGTGCATACTATCTGCATGTAGGAACATATTCACCGAGGTTTCCTTCCTATAAGGTTTGTATCCTATTCTATCATCTTCATGATATAGGGTTATATCAAGAAAATTAACCCTATCCCTGTCCATTTCATAGGAAAATTTTAAACCATGATCATTATTATTTAATTCCTCGATGAATTCTAAAAATTCAATGGTCTCACCACTACATATAAGTATCAAATCATCAATATACCGTTTGTAAAATATTACATTTCTTTGATAGAAGGAAGTTGTATAGATGTATAATTTTTCAAAAATCCATATAAAGTATGGCATATGAGGGTGCAAAAGCAGCCCCATAGCCGTCCTTTAATCTGAAGAAAGAAGTCCTTCTTGAAACGAAAATAATTATGGGAGAGACAGAATTCTAATAATAGTATCAAAAAAGAGGTTCTGGGACCATCTCCCAACATATTCTGAACAGCTTCCAATCCCCACCTTTTCTTGATGTTAGTGTATAATGCCTTCACATCTATAGTTACCCAATAAAAGCTGTTATCCCATTTGATTCCACTTATTTTCGCTATTAAATCCTGGGTATTACAGATGTGAGCTGAAATTTTAGATAAATAACTTTTAAATGGAAGTCCAAAAAAAATTCACCTTACTCAAAAATGAACCTTTGCCTGAGACTATCGGTCTCCCAGGTGGCATTGTCAGATTTTTATGCACTTTAGGTAATGCATAGAATATTGGAGTCAAAGGTTTTTTAACATATAACTTTCCTATATCATTCTGATTAAGAAAACCAAGACGTTCCCCTCTTTCCAAAAGGTCCAAGAGTTCACTATTAAATTCAACAATTGGGTCATTGATTAAACGTTTATACTCATCTTGATTTTTTAACAAATCAAAAACCATTTTACAATAGTCATTTTTATTCAAAATGACCCAATTGCCACCTTTATCTGCACATTTGAAAATAAACTCAGTTTTAATTTTTTTCAAATATTTTAATGCAATCCATTCATCCTTATTTAAATTATAATGTTTGGTCAAATATTTTAGACTTTCCATTAACACTGTAACCTCCTTAAACACTACTCTAAAAAAGGTAGAAATTGCTGGCACTTTTATATTTGGTGTGAAAGTACTCTCAGATGCTATGGGTGGAACAGTGAGTTTACCATAGCCCGTAACAAACATTTCACCATCCTCAATGTTGTTAGATATGTCTTCATCAAGTAAATCAAAATCAGCATTTTCATAGTCATAAATTGATACATTCATTAATTCATTATCAATACTTTCATTAGTTGTATTAAAAATATCAGTATTACACATCTCATTCGTATTAGTGCTATTGCCATCATAGAAAAATACTTTCAAATACAATTTTCTAATAAACTTTTTAAGATCAAAATAAATATCACTTAATGAAGAAAAACGTTGGTACAAATTTACTTCCTTTCAGTAACAATGAATTGATGGCTGGGTTAATAATTAAATTAGATAGATTAACCACACTTAAACTGTCATCATGTACACAACTTACTGGCTCATTCCTTAAACCGATTTCTGCCCTTTCTTCCGTTTCTACCCCGGCCGGATTTGTTGGTCTGAAAGGAAGAATCGGCAGCAGTAATATTAGAGGACGAGCCATTTATGTTATCAAAATCACCCTGTCCATTGGTAGAGTTAGAAAAGGTCACATTTCTACCAGGAATCTTCTCCCGCTCCCCTGAGGATGCTGAAACGCTACGCTGTGTCCGTTGGTTTTGCGGGCTTTTCCGAGTCTTGGATCTGCTCCGTGAAGTATCACGTTGCCATGAGAATAGGATTCCGCTCTCATAGTCCTTCATATCGCGTATCAGTTTGTTTCTCTTACGTGACAAAATCTCCGTTTCCAGTTTACTGATTTTGTCAGTAATTTTAGTAAACTGCACTTTAAAACAAGGTTCTGCCATCACCTCATCCTGTAGTTGCAGAATTTCCTTTTTTAACTTCTCATGTGCTCTTTGGTTCCGCTTGATTAGTATCATTAAGGCCTGGAAACCTATATGCTTCCAGTCTCAATTGCCAGAATCAATTGAGACTGGAAGCGAATAGGTTTCCAGGCCTTAATGATCACATCCCCCTGGCTCCTGTCTTGAAACTTAGGTCAGCCAAATTGTAAAATTGTTTTTAGTTTGCATGTACATGTATTGCACAATTCACATTTAGTTCTAATGGACAAGGTATATACTTCTTATGCCCATTTGAATATGAAATTAAATATAATTATGAATTTGGATGTATGATTTAATGAAAAAATGAAAAAGGATGTTTTTTTAGAACCATGGTGGCTGTTTTAACCAAAAAGATGGTGCTGTGATAAAATCATGCAGTGGGGGGAATATACACAAATAAGTAATAAATTTTGTTTTTATTTAATTTTTGTATTAAATTTTGCATTCACTTTACATAGAGGTTTGAACTACACTGATATACTATTTATTTAACTATTTATTCAATAATTTTAACAATGGGGGGAATGTATTTGATTATGTTCTAAAACAATATGGTTTTTAACGTAGTTTTATTTAGGGGTGAAGCAGTTAAAAAGTTAATTAATTTATTAATTAATTGATGATGTTTTATCAGTATATAAGGAGCATTTGATTGTCTAATTGTATTTTCTGAAGAAGTTCTGGTTGTACAGGATGAAAACGCAGTGTGTGTAGTGTTGGTGCATTAAAATAAACGACTTATCCACTTTTGAAGCTGTGGTTACTACTCCCCTTGAAGTGCTTTACTTTTTGATATCCTTGAAGGTGTAGCTGAGCAGGCATGATGCATTAAAGCTGTAATTAGCAATGTTGTATTGTTTTCACCAGTGTTTATTCCAATTGTGTTTTGTATGCCCATGTGCCACTTGGCTGATGTGTGTAGTTGTGTCAGCATGCGTTATACAGTGGACAGTAAGTGTGGGGTGTGTGCAACACACGTTTGCAGGTGTCCATTTGTGAATATGGTGGAGGTGCACTGTCTGCATGTACATGCATATTGGACACATGGGCAGGGTGACATGCCCTGTACTGGCCAGTGTTAACACTCCATAGTTTCTATTGGTGGCCAGTATGCATTGTACTACACACATTTTGGAACTTGAGTACGCATGTGTGTGTATGACATGGGTTGACACTGTGCTGTGGGTGATGCTGTTGTTGATATCTGTCATTGGTATGCATTACTAAGGTTTACACTGTCCCAGCTGCATAATCCTTTAGTAATGCATATTGGTCACCTACAGGGTTGCATGGACCGTGCTATCACAAACACAAGAAATTCTCACTTATACAATAAATGTGTATTAGTCTCATGGACCCCTGACATAAACTAAATATATAATAGAAGGTGTGAAGTTGTACCAAAAAAGAGTTACATATCAAGAAGGGATAACCTCTCTGGTCAGTATCATTGGGAAAATACAATCCCTCAATAAACATACAAGGCAAGCTTCAAAATACAAAATGGCAATGATTCCAAAGACAACACTAAAGCTTTCTTTAGTGTTGTGTATAATCTACAGGGGAAATCTCAGATCGGGTCACAGTTAATGTAAATGGTCACAAAGTACACTTATCTGACTGACATTACCAATTTCTTGTCAGACAGTTTGAATGCGGATTTCACCACCCTGTCGTTACACAAGGGCCACATTTCCAGACCTGAAGAATGTAAAACCTGATGATTCACAGACACTCTAGGTAAAATATCTCTTTACCAAAGTCCAAACCACAGTGGCAATGGTACTGGACAGTGTCCCTGGCTGTGTCATAAACAAGCTGACATATGAAGTCACCACTCACCTAAATACTCTGTCCAGATGCAGCCTCTATACAGGTTACATACTTGTGGAATGACACATGGTAATGGTGTTCACAGTCCACAAGGGTTGAGCTACAACGTCTTCTTCTTCTTCTCCTTTCGGATGCTCCCATTAGGGGTCGCCACAGTAGATCATCTGTTTCCATTTCTTCCTGCCTTCTGCATCTTGCACTGTCACACCATCCACATGCATGTCCTCTCTCACCACAGCCATAAACCTCATCTTAGGCATTCCTCTTTTCCTGTTACCTGGCGGCTTCATCCTTAGCATCTATTTCACAATATACTCTGCATCCCTCCTCAGCACATGTACAAACCAACTTAATCCTGCCTATCTGGCTTGGTCTACTAACCTTCAAACCTGGACTGACCCTCTAATATATTTATTCCTAAACCTGTCCACCCTCATCACACCCAGTGCAAATGTTAACATAAATTGATTAAGGGTAGAACTACAACAGATCCTGGAAACTCTCACTCTATAAGCCAGACAAATGTTATCAGGAAGGCTATGGAGCACAGCATTATGGAACTCATTAACAGAGACATTATGAACTTGCAGACACTGCACCATACCCACTTAGGTTCTCTAAAGACCAGATCATGGCTCCTGCACCTAGTAGACTTCAAGCCAGTTAACAAGGCTATAGGTGAGGGAGGGGAGGTCCACACAGCCAAGCTATAGCTTACCAGCAATTTATACCCATCCCACATTCTGGTATTATACATAACCTCAACAGACTGACCATAAACAATTGTTAGATGATGGATTGACAACTGATGCACAGATGTAGAACACATAGTAACATTTGCAGCCTCCATGTACAATTCTATGTCAGTAACAAGTGGTATTCACCTGCACTCCTGTTTGGTATATAGCTTTCTTAGGTACAGGCAAACACAGTAGGGATATGTCTGCCCAAGTTTGATGATAATGCATACTGTGGGCTATACTTCATTCTCCAGATGACACGCACATCCTCCAAAAGGGTGTCATAGAGACAGATACCTGGTGTCAAACTCATGCTGTAAAGCTATAAGCCAAAGAAAGCATAGTTATCCACTTTTAGAAAACAAAGTATACCCAGAGTACAACATAGGTAGTATCCCCCAAAATGTGGAACAGGTACTAATGTATACATAGAGCCATGTGTTTAGTCATCTCTCCTTTGATAATCACATTACCAAAGGGTTTTGGAAATCCCTCTGTGGAGCACATAAGCAATAAAGGGTTTGCATGCAGATCCACAGAGGTTGTTGCACACCTATAATGAGTAGCCATCTTTGCCAGACTTTGCTTGCTTTGGAACAGGATTCAAATATACCTCAAGCATAAACCCTCACTCACACTCTTCAATAGAAACCATGATGAGTGGATGTGAAACAGAAGACATAGCCAGGGATCACTGCAGTAGTTAAGCTTGTCACTAGCATACATAAGTGACCTAAGGTCTGGAAAGCGCCAGCACGCTCTGACAAAGATAACAGATGCATCCATGGAGAAAACAGAGTACCCATCTATGAAATAATTGAGGTCACATGTATGTAAATGACTTTGCCCCACAGCTACCTTACATGTATAATGCACATACAGTTGTCATTGTGATATGTCATACACTAGAAAAATCAAAACCCACTTCACATTGACCAATGGTGTCACACATTCGCGCACCCCTGGAGCACACACACACCCTCAGCAAGTGCGAGATACAAACTCCTTCCTAAGTACATTATGATACTACAACAGTATGCATTTACACGACACGTTATACACATTACTGGGATTTCTCCTTTCCACAGGTATATTTGTGAGATGGTGACATCATCAGACTTGACAAAGATGAGTATACCACTTTTAAAGGGGTATGAGTATTCTCCAAAAAGGTTGCTCCTCCCCAGGGAGACACACACACCACGCAGGTGGCAAGTGCAGGATTCACACCCCTACCTAACTACATTACAATAATACAGTAGTATGCATTTACACGACACGCTATACACATTACTGGGATTTTTCCTTTCCACAGATGTATTTGTAGGATGGTGACATCATCAGACTTGACAAAGATGAGTATACCACTTTTAAGGGGTGTGAGTATTCTCCAAAAAGGTTGCACCTCCCCAGGAGGAGACACACGCACACTGGCAAGTGAAGGACTTAAACCTCTACCTAACTACATTATGATACTACAGCAGTACGCATTTACATGATGCACTATACACATTACTGGGATTTCTCCTTTCCACAGGTACATTTGTAGGATGGTGACATCATCAGACTTGACAAAGATGAGTATACCACTTTTAAGGGGTGTGAGTATTCTCCAAAAAGGTTGCTCCTCCCCCAGGGAGACACACACACAGTTGGCAAGTGCAGGATTCAAACCCCTATCTAACTACATTATGATATTACAGCAGTATGCATTTACGTGACACATTATACACATTACTGAGATTTCACCTTTCCACAGGTATATTTGTAGGATGGTGACATCATCAGACTTGACAAAGATGAGTATACCACTTTTAAGGGGTGTGAGTAGTCTCCAAAAAGGTTGCTCTCTCCCCAGGGAGAGACACACACACACACACACACACACACACACACACACACACACACACACACACACACAGTTGGCAAGTGCGGGGTTCTTAATCCAAACTAAGTACGTCTTTACACTTCAGCAAGCAATATGGAGTTACAGGGTGCAATACAGACATTACTTACTGACAGTTTGCCCAAAGGTTTTTTCACATTTGCTAACCTCAGCAGGCTTATCATACTAGGTGTATTGTGAGTGTATTGTATGCATAGGCCATGACCATATCATATATGGGTTGATGCACCACATGATGGCACACACAGGGTCAAACCGGTGGCTAAGCTCTGTTAACCCAATACTGGACAATACAGTAAAGAGGAGTAGGGTCATACAACCACAACACCAACAGTTTCACATAGACCTACAATATAAGCACCAGCAAAACACACACATAAATACATATTACCATACTCGGAGAATACAAATATTAATCTGAAAAAGAGAGAGTGTCCTCCTAAGCAGACAAGCAAGCAACATGCACCTCCAAGTACACACCAGAAAACACATAATACACCAAAGCAGTGTGCCTCACAACAGGCCCTAAGGCAAAACAACATACCCAACACACTAGTAATAGGTGACTTCATAGTCAGGCACACAGATGTTCCACTCACTCGGCTGGACAAGGGGAAGGTTACTGTCAGTTGTCTGTCAGGTGTTATGATCCGTCACATAACACAAGCACTTAGGTCACTCCAGAACAGGTACATGTATAACATGTTCTTTGTACATGTCAGTGTGAATGATCTGAGACATACCTCCCAGGACAACATGATAAGAGATATATAGTAGCTCTTTGATCATGTAGCCCAGGCTGGTATGACCCTGACCTTGAGTAGCATCTTAACTTCACCTATATGATACTGCAATATAACAGAAAGGCAATAAACTTCAACAATTGGCTGAGCTTCTGGTGTCATTCAAAGGGGATCCAGTCTCTGTCTGCCTGTGATGACATGATAGACAAGCCTCGCTGCTTCACTACAGATGGTTTGCACCTGTCACCCCTATGCTTCTGAATACTGGCCAAGGCTCTTGCTGTCCCCATATTACCTTTTTTAGGCAAGGCTCAAAGGTTCTTAGGTTCATAGGTAGGTTTTAGGCTATCGGCCCTGGGGCCTATACAAGCCCAGCCAAAAAGATACCCTGGCTTTTGCCACCCAAGAAATTTATTTTCCTGTGCCACTGTCGAGCAGAGACACAGAAGTGATCCCCGGGGTGAATTTCCTATTTCCCATCCAGTCATCAAGATTTTTCTTGAAGAGTGCTAATGAGGAGCTTTGTTTGATATAGATAGGTAGTTTATTCTGGAGTATGGGAAGTCTGTGGGACAGGAATCTATCCCTCCGGCATGCTCTGTTTATTGTGGTGACAAGGTTTAGGTCCCTAGAGCGTGTAGCTTAGAAGGATTGGTATTTCTTTAAGTGGAGCATGTCCAACAGCTCTGGGTTTGACATAGCTTTGTATGTTTGGCAGAGATCACCTCTGAGTAGGCGATATGTGACAGAGTAAAGCTGGAGTTTTTTGAGACGGTCTGTGTAGGGCATGTGTTTGAGGCTGGTAATCCTCTTTGTGAGGTATTTCTGTGGCCTTTCCAGTTGTTGTAGATGTCTTGTGAGGTACATACCAAAAAGGGTGTTGTACTCTATAATGGATCTAATGAGTGATGAGTAGAGGGGAACAATAACCTCTTTTTTTCTGCATGAGAAACCTTTTGTGATGCCATGTAGAAGGATTTCCTGACTACCGTGGTGATGTGATTATCAAAGGAGAGTCTACTGTCCATCTGTGTCCCAAGGTCTTTAATCACACTTTCGGTGTTAAGTATACTACCGCCTATGTTGTAGTTCATGCTTACAGAGTTTTTACCAAAGGGGATGACAATGCCCTTTTTGGCATTGAGCTTGAGTTCATGGCTTTGAAACCAGGCATCTGTCTCAGTGAGGCCCGTTTGTAGGATGTCCACATTGTTAGTAGTTTTGATTATGGCTCCTAGTTTGCAGTCATCTGTGAACTTCATTAGCCAAAGACCTTCTGTGTTAGCCTGTACTTCAGGGAAGTATATACCAAACAGGACAGGACACAGGACTGAACCCTGTGGTACTCCAATTGTCACTGGTCTGAAGTCAGATTTGGAGTCTGCTACTTTCACAGTGTGGGTTCTGTCAGTGAGCCAGTTGGCAACCCATCTTGTGACATAGGGATTTATACCTAGTTTAGTGAGTTTATCTATAATACCAGGGTGGGGGATGGTGTTGAAAGCCTTGACAAGATCTAGATAGGCTGTGTGAACCACCTTACCCTTGTCTACGGCTTTGGTGACTGCTTCAAAGAAGTCTATCAGGTTTAGGAGACATGATCTGCCTTTTACAAACCCGAACTGGTTGGGGTCCAGAGTTGGAGATTACCAATGTCTTTGTTTATAAGTTCCACGATGATATGTTCCATGGCCTTGCAGACCAGGCTCATCAGGCTAATGGGGTGCTAGTTTCCGGGGTCCGTGGTAGCTCCCCCCTTGTGTAGTGGGATAACGGTCGCTGTGCGCCATTCAGCAGGCACAAAGCCTGAGGTGAGGCTATGATTGAACATGGTACTTAGGTGTGGTGCCAGTCTGTTCTGTAGTTCATGTAGAACACAGCCTGGGATGTTGTCTGGTCCCATGGATGCTGTGTTCCTGGCTTTGGAGAGTGTGGTTTTTACCTGTGCAGCCATGATGACAGGACCTTGGCATTCTTCCGGTATAGAGACGGGCTCTTTCATGGGTGAGAGGGGGGTAAAGTTAGCACTGAACCTATCTGCCAGGATGTTGGCAATATCAGTTGGGTCTGTATATTTAGTGCCATTGTGCTGTAACTCAGAGCAGATCTGAGTGTTGCCATTGAGATTCTTAGCATAGCTATAGAATGCTTTGTGGTTGTCTTTAAAATTAGTGGCAATTTTGTTTTCGTAACTAGCTTTGGAGGGTTTTATCAGGGATCGCAGCTTCTTACTGAGGCTTACCAGGGAGCTTCTCCACTCATGGGATTTTACCCTCTTTTGCAACAGTTTCTTCCTTCTGTTGTACAGTTTGTTTATGGCAGGGGACCACCAGATTGGCTTCCTTTTCTTGAAGGATAGTGTAAGTGCTTATAAAGTGCAATTGTGTAGGATTCAGTAGTCGTAACTGTATTGTCCATCTGCATGGGTGTCATGAAGTTCACCACTTCTGTCTTAAGAAGCATGAGGTTGGCTTTGGAGAAAGTTTTCAACATGGTTTCCTTAATGGTAGGTGGGGGCAGAATGTGGATATGTAGGGTAATTAGCTTATGGTTGGGTCTGACCAATGAGGCATTGACTTCAGGTGTGGAACACTGGTCACTCAGGACAAACCAAACCCTGTAACCAACACAAATAACCACAAAGTGAGCTAAATGCTACTCATTGCCAGAAGTCTCAGCCTCCAAATGCACACACTCGAGGCACTTCTCAGTATGGAGAATATTGATATTGTGCAGTAACAGAAACCTAGTTCAAGGCTCCAGAGAGCACATCAGCACTACCAGAATCCTACTCATTCCATATCTTCCAGCATCAGAAACTGGATCATAGCACATAGGGTGGAGATGTATCCATATTCATCAAGGATACCTACACCTCTCTCTACATCCTCTCTACAGGATACGTACCCATAGAATGTTGCACAGCAACATTCTTCCCACTCCACAGGGGTGGGGCCACAAAAGACCCTTGGCATTCACGCTCTATGAGCCTGACAAGTCTGATCTGCAATGCAATGGAGCCAATCATAATGGAAGTCAACAATAAAGACATTGGGAACCTTCACACAGTTGAGCACACCCAGTTTGGCTTCATCAAATGCAGATCACGCCTCCTGAACTGGGTGGATTTCTTTGAGACAGTTACCCAGCCTACAGATGATTGAAAGAAGCTCCACACAGCCTATCTATACCTCGCTAAGGCCTTTGACACCATTCCCCAGTCAGGTATCATAGATGAACTCACTAACTTGGGCATGAATCCATACATCACAAGATGGATTGCAAACTGGCTCACAGATAGATCCCACAAATTAAGAGTTGCTGGCTACATGTCAGACTCTACACCGGTAAAAACTGGTGTCCCCCAGGGTTCAGTCCTGGGGTCCCTCCTGTTTGGTATAGACTTCTCAAAAGTACATGCCAACACAGGAGGTTTGTAGTTGACTAATTTTGCTGGGAACTGTAAAGTGTTTGCCATAATAGATTCCCCAGATGACACAAATATTCTCCAGAAGGGACTCTATGAGACAGATGTGTGGTGTCAGAATTGTGGTCTCAAGCTCAAAGTGAAAGAATGCGTAGTAATCCTCTTTGGTGAAAATAAAGTACCCACAAACTACCATATAGGTGTTACCCCCTAAAAACTGACAAGGTAATAATGGATCTGGGGACAGATGTAGACATTCATCTTTCCTTTGAAACCATGTTGCCAAAGTGATTAGGAAATCCTATGTGGCCCACCTAATCAACAAAGGGTTTGCATCAGGATCAAAAGAGGTAGTGGTGGCCCTCTACTCTTAAGTCATCAGACCCATCATTGAGTACAATGCACCATTTTGGATGCACTCAACTAAGCATATCCAGCAGCTGGAGAGACCACAGAGGTACCTCACCAAGAGGATTACTGGCCTCAAAGAGTTGTGTTATGCAACACAACTGGTAAAACTAAATCTGTTCTCCATTGCGTACCGCCTACTCAGAGGCACACTCTGCCTAACATACAGAGCCATGTCCAACACATAACTGTTGAACATGCTCCATCTACAGATAACAAAATTGAGTCTCGTCTCACTACACACTCCAGGGATATGAACCTCATCACAACAATGAATACAACATGTTGGTGGGATAGAGTACCATCCCAGACACTTGCCTTACTGTGGAACAGAGTCCCAATGTACATTAGACAGAGGCCCTCGCTGACACTCTTCAATAGGAACCTTGATGAGTGGATGGGAAACAGACAATTCATGCCAGGCATCACATCAGCAGCCCCACTAGAAAGGGACTTAGGGTACTAACTATTAGAACTAGGGTTTGAAGACTACCCAATGGGGTGGTGAAAGCTGCACTACTTGCCTAGGCTAATATATGCCTTCATGAAGATAGTCTACTACATACCTATGAACCTATGTGACAGGTACATGTCTACAGATGGTAGATGTGTACTTCATTGTACAGTCATGTTACACAGCAGGCACATGCATCACATACACTGTAATGCTTACAGATACTGGTGGCTATTATGTACAGTGGGTGAGATGTGTACCTCATGCCTTTTGTGCCATTGGGATGTGTGCTGGGTGGGACAGTCCTGGATGGCTCCCTGTCATGGTCACCTTTTTACACACATCTCTGCCCATCCATCTTTAGCTTATTATACTGTGTTCCCCCTACATATATATAGGTACATAGGTAGGTAATAGGCTATCTGCCTGAAGGTATATATTATTATGGCCAGAGTGTGCAGCTATCACCACACATGGGGTTAGTTCCCTAGGCCTCTGTGTAGTAGAGCTGATGAAGTGATCCATGGTTTGACAGTTCAGTTTCACATACACTCATCAAGGCTCCTCTGGAAGAGTGTCAGTGAGGGACTCAGCTTAATGTAGGTTGGGAGCCTGTTCCAAAGCAAGAGAAGTCTGTGAGTTAGTAATGTATCCCTCCAACATGTTCTATTTATTGTTGTGATGATGATATCCCTAGAGCATGTGGCACAGTGAGCTTGGGTTTACTTCAGATAGAGCATGTGCATCAGTTCTGCATTGGACATGGACCTGTCTGTTGGGCAGAGATCGCCTGAGTAGACAGTATGCAACAGAGTACAGATTGAGTTAACTTCAGTCATGTTGCATGGGGCAACTGTTTGAGGCCAGTAATCCTCTTGTTGAGGTACTTCAGTGGTCTTTCCAGCTGCTGAAGGTGCCTAGTCAGATTCATCGCAAGTGTGCCGTGATACTTTCTGATGGGTCTAATGACTGATGAATAGAGGGAACCTCCTTTGACCTACATGCAAAGACCTTGGCAATTTGTGGGAACACATAGCATGATTTTCTAACCACTTTGTGAATATGTTTCTGGAAGTAGAGATGACTATCCACATGTGTCCATAGATCCCTTATTATTACCTCCATATTTAGGGTGTTGGCACCTATGTAGTATTTGTATGACTGTAGCTCGAGGCCATACTTTTGACACCACATCTGTCTGACTGAGTCCCCTTTTAAGGATGTCTCTGTTGTCCCAAACATTGATTATGACAACCTTTTTGCAGTCATCCACAAACTTTGCTAACCATAGCCCTTGTGTGTTTGACTGTATTTCTGGAAAGTATACACCAGACAGGAGGGGTCCCAGGACTGAGCCATGGGGAACAACAGTTGTTACCAGCTTACAGTCCAACAGGGAGGCCACAATTCTTACCTTGTGGGATCTATCTGTGCCCCAGTTGGCAATCCATCAGATGACATATGTGTTTATGCACAGGTTGTTGATTTTGTGGATACGACATGTGTGTGGGATGTTGGAAAAGGGCTTTTCAAGGTCTATGTAGGCCATGTGGAGCTCATTTCATTGATATATGTCATGGGTGACTGCCTTGAAAACTGTCTAGCAGGTTTAGGGACCATGATCTGCCCCTGCCAAACCAAAATGGGTAGGGTTGGGTGTTTGTAGGCTCCCAATAGCTCTGTTTATGAGTTCCATAATGATGGACTCCATGGTCTTGCAGATCAGGCTTATTAGGCTTATAAGACAATAGTTCCCATGGTCTGTTGTGCACCAACACCTGTGGAGTGTGCCAGACATTGCTGTAACCATTTCAACAGTTTCATATCCTATACAGAGGGTGAGTCTCAACAGACTGTTCAGGTGCAGGGTCTGTTTGTTTTGGAGTTCACATATGACACAGCCAGGGACACCATGTCATCCCATAGACACCATGTTATTAGGTTTGGATAGAGCTGTTTAACCATTGTATATGTGATGTCTGGCTTTTCACAATCTCCAGGTATGGTAATGGGACCTTTTGTCAGTGAGAGGGGGTTAAATATGTATGAACCTGTCTGACAAGATGTTGGCAATGTCAGTCATGTACATGTATTCATTTACACTTTGCACTGACTCAGAACATATATGAGTTTACATTGATATTTATGACATAGCTAAAGAAAGCTTCATGGTTCTCTATGGACTCTTTGGCAATATTTTTGCCAGAACATGGCTTGGATAATGTTAGAAGTGCTCATTGTTTCTTGATGATACTGATCAGAGATTTATTGATCTTCTTTGGATTTTCACTTTCTTTGAACAACTTAAGTACTTGTATTACATAGTTTGATTATGACAGGGGTACAATATATTATATGGGTCTGTTTTCATATCACTGTGTGTGCAAGGCAGGATTGGTGAATAGTGACATGTGTCTGGAGTAAGAATTGCAACTGCCAGATATGTGTGGCCCACTGCTGTACTCAGACATGGTCTGTGTGTGAGCATGCTCAGTATGACCTTTCAGTATGTTGTTGACTGAAATTTGCTTCATTTGTTTGTGTGTCAGCATGCCCAGTATGACCTTTCAGTATGTTGTTGACTGACATTTGCTTCATTTGTTTGTGTGAGAGCATGCCCAGTATGACCTTTCAGTATGTTGTTGACTGACATTTGCTTAATTTGTTTAAGTGTGTGAGCATGCCCAGTATGACCTTTCAGTATGTTGTTGACTGACATTTGCTTCGTTTAAGTGTGTGAGCATGCCCAGTATGACCTTTCAGTATGTTGTTGACTGACATTTGCTAAATTTGTTTAAGTGTGTGAGCATGCCCACTATGGGCATATATATACTATATATGTGTGTGGAAATTCAAGTTGGTTTTTACTCCAGGGCTCACCTTTGTGTTGTACATCGACAGGAATCACGCTGTGCCTGCAGGGCTTCCATGAGTCAGTTTGCATAGACTTATCAACATTTCTACATACGGGGGGGGGCAGCTATTATTTGTACATTTCTACCCGGAGGGGCACACCTGATTGTTACTGTGGGTGTACATAGGATGAGGGGTACACCTGACACTTATACACATTTGCTAGGCCTGGACTTTTATGTCAGGTACTCCATTTCAGTCTGTACTGTTGCCTATCATACTGGCTTGAGGCATACCACTGTACTACAGACCTTAGCTTCCAATTACACGCATATTATTTTGTGACTTCATAGCCTACCCAACCTACATCACACTGCCTGGCCTGCTGTTATCTGTCTGCATAGGAGTGGGGGAAGGTTACTCATATCCCTCTTCAGAGGGCATGATACAGCATTTGTTTGTGTTTGAGTTTGTCTACAATTGTCCTGCTGGCTGTGACTGTTAGGTATGTGACCCCTCCCCCCCAACTGGTATGTGTGAGTGACTTAAGTTGTGTCTCTGCCAGTGAAATGCTGTCATGGCTTAGTGGTTCAGTACTGTGACTATAGTGCACAGTATCCCGAGTTCGAGCCCTGTCACTGCTTTTTATTTTCCTGCTGGGCAGACCTGACTGGTTAAGGAACAGTAAAGCAGGTGTGAGCGTGTTTACCTGACTTTGCTCGACTTTGCCCAATGTTGCCCAACTTTGCCCGACGTTGCCCGACATTGTGCTGGTTAGCGCAGTGCGCAGCTACGCCCAATTGTATTTAAATATGCTCAATACTGGTAAAATGTGCTTAGCAGTGCTTTATATTACTTAAAATAGGGCACTCATGCCTCAGGTGGTGCTGCAGGGCTGCCTGTGTCAGATACACATAGTACACTCCCTATACTTGTTTGAAAACAGGTAGTGTCAAGTTAGGCATCCCTTTTACTGTATGTGTGAGCCAGAGAGAGGTGTCATTTCCAGGGTTCCTACTGAGTCAATGTATGTGCTATGTGTTGCCTCTTTGCCAAGGCCAGGGCATACTGGGCATGCCTCCTTCTGCCTACTGGGGCAGGCTCAGGTTGTTCCTCCTCCGAGTCACGCTGTGCCTGTGCAGGCCTTGGCAATGGCGGGGGGCTGTTTGGCCCTGCCCCATGCTGTTCCTGCTGCAGCTGTTTATGCAGGATCATATTGTGTATCATGGCACACACCATAACAATTTGGGTAGATGTAGTTGGTGAGTACTGCAAGGCTCCACCAGATGTGTCCAGGCACCGGAACCGTGACTTGAGCATCCCAAACACATGCTCAATTATGTTTCTTGTGTGTGCGTGTGCCTCATTATGGAGTTCTTGTTCATGTGTGTGTGCATTTCTGATGGGTGTCATCAGCCACGGCTCAAGTGCATATCCAGCATCCCACACTAGGTGACCATCAGGGATGTCCCCATTGGCAAATCTCTGGTACAGCTGCATCAGATGCCAGATGTGGGAATCATGATAGCTTCCAGGGCAGCCAGCACACACACATTCATTATTATGCCCTGGGCATCACACATGACCTGGCAGGTGATGGAGGGGAGGCCCTTGCGGTTGATGTAGACCCTACCTCGCTCACTGGGTGGTGTTTTGATGCATATGTGCGTGCAGTCTATTGCACCCACTACCTCAGGGTATTCTGCTATTTGGTGGAAAAGATGGATATTGCTGGCCAATGCCTCACGGGAATTGGGGAAATATATGTGCTCACCGGCATGTGCTGACATGGCATCCAGGAACTGGTGGAGTACCCTGAATGCTGATGCCTGTGAAATCCCCTTCATATCACCAGTTGGTCTTTGGAAAGTACCTGTAGCTAGTATTCTTATGCCAACACATACCTTGGTATCCACTGGGATAGGTTCCCCTCTGTTGGTTCTGTGTGTGAGGCATGGCCGGCACAGCTTAACAATTTGCTGTAGGAGGTCTCTGTCCACCTTATAGTGCTCCACTATCTCCAGCTCATGTAGCCCCTGGTAGGTTACCCTGGGTCTGTACGCTCTTCTCCATCTCCTCACTGTGGGTTGCTCAGCAGCATTCACAACATCACCACCCTCAGCACCTTGCACATGTTGGTTTATGATAGCAAGAGCAGCCTCTAACATATTGTCGGACTTAAGCTTTTTAAGCTTTCCCTGTTTGTATACTGCAGTGTTGCAGAGTTCTTGGGAAAAATAGGGAGGAATGCTGTTTGCAGAGTTTAAAATGCTAGGCTGGGCTGGGCTAGTCTGCTGCCTGTGTAATTGGCTGATTCTGATATATTTCACCTGGCAGCTCTGTTAGTTATCCTTGGTTAACTTCCTACTACTTCTTTTCCTTCCTTTTTCCTTTCTGTGTCCACCCGGGGGTAAACGCCACACAAACAAGCGCAAATGTGGGCACATGCACACACATGCTGTGTGCATGTTTGCAAGGAGTTTCCAATCTTTTAACATTGTGCACCTTTGGTTTGAGGTTTTCAAATAGGACAACTGTAGGCACGCCTCTTGCAATCCTGAGCAACTCAAAGCAAACATAAGCCACTGTGCTCCAGTTAGCTTACAGCCTGTCTGACACACCTCCTCATGATGTCACCTATGTTCTACTCTACTACTCACCTACTCCTACTCTTACACTCTTGGGACATGGCTCACATGCTGGGGAAAATTGGGATTCACTATCCTTATCCTCATTTGCATAGGATTGCCTACTAATGCATGGTTACATCTCTGACACTGAGCTTCCCCCCTTTAGCAACCACTACTCAGTGGCCCTGTTGTCTTCAGCCTGCCATTCTCCTGCATGGCAGAATATGACTTTTGGCTTTTTTAAAATTATTTTCTTGTTTTTATAAGCGCCGCACGTTTGCACGGTGCTGCGCTATGCTTAAACATCAGAGATCGGGGAAAAAAGTTAGATTTTTATATTTTTAAACATTTCTAAATGCCAGTGGCCTTATATTTGGTCATTGGCATGCTTCCCCAACTGTATGCATCCTTTATTTGGAGCTGTCATAGCTCCGTTTAGCTATTTGCAGAACAGTACTCCATTACCAATGGAGTACATTTCTGCAGCTAACACTAATCTTCCACGGACAGGTTAGTGTTTCCTTGATCGCAAATTTACCTAATTTGCATAGCTTTCACCAGCAAACGCTGTCCGTGCAAGAGTAGTTTTAGCAGCTCTCGTGCACAACTCTGCAGGCTGTTTCTGGATCGCACAGCAGACATATTGCCTGTTTGACATCTTACACTACTATACAACTCCGTGCAAGCTTTCGTAAATCCAGCCCAGTGTCTAGTTATTGAAAACAGATGAACATAATTTTCCTTTCAAATCTCATCTGACATCAGTTTCAGTCTATTCCTGGTAGATTCCCCACAAACACAGGGGTGTAGCCAGAAAATTCCATTTTATGCTCATAACCTCTTTTTACTGCTCTGACTCACATCTCATTTAAACATGCACACATCTTTCAAAATGTTGCCCTCTTCCCACGTACAAATCAATTTCAATGTTTCTTTCTAAAACTATTAATTTTTAAATTAGCAATCCACTCTGTGTGCAAGTTGTGTACCTGCTGTTAGAGGCATTATTTTAGATATTTGTAGATGTAATATAGCCTAATAAAAGTTAACATGTTTCTGAGTGATTCAAAAAGAAAATATACTCTGCAGAGTACAAAGAGTATGCCTAGCTACACCCTTGCCCAGACATAAAGTTTGTCCCTAGAATACAAGCCTTAATCATTTTAACCCATGTCCTGTGTTCTTCCAAGTTAAAAAATGGAAATCTATTAAAGGCTACTCTATCACATTATCTATTCTTTTCTTAAATGCACACTTGTATAATTTCAAATTCTTTATTTTAGGACAACAGCTGAGGAGTTAGGGTCTCCTTTACATATATAGATAACCCTTCCCCCTTATAGGACATTCTAACCTTATGAAACTTCATACATCTTTGAATGTCCAATACTGGAAATACATCCTCTTGTATAAATAACATCTTCATCTTATTGTACTTTATATTTCAACTTCTTGTGTTTGACTGCAAGAAAGTCAGTCTTATTTTTTATTAAAATCCCTACTTATAATGTAATTAGTACTAAAAATCTGTTAAAAACTTCCTTAATTTGTGATAAAGGATTTTATTGGCTGAATAAGAGTAATCCATCCTTTGCAAAGTGGTCATGATTCATGATTATCCACCATGTATTGCTATTTTATACACACACACACACACACACACACACACACACACACACACACACACACACACACACACACACACACACATTTAAAAACAAGAAAATCCAGCATTCAGATTTTCAGGCCACAGTATTTTATTAAAGCAGCCATCAATAAACACATAGACTAGTTTCACTATTAAAAGGTCAGAAGTGTCATCTAATTAACATTGTGAGATTAAAGCATGTTATAAAGCATATCAGTTGGGTGATACTTAAAATTTTAACGCACACATAAATAATCTTAAAAAAAAATATCTTAATCCAATAGATACTCAGGATCAATAAATGTTATATATCAATCATTATAGCTACTAAAAAAAATTCCAAAATGTTTTAAAAAATATGGGTTCCATAGATATTTGGTAGCAGCAAGCATTTATCACTTGTTATTATTTGTGGTAATTTTTTTCATTGTTGGAAGTGGTAACATTATGTTACATTATATGGCATTATATTACAGTCAAACTGCAACATGTGTGACCATGGAGTTAGTTTCAGTAATGTGGGGCAGAGCCCCCATATTGTGGAGGAGCAAAGCCCCTACATAAAAGTGAAGATTGGAGTTGTTTTAAATGGTCCTAAATGTAATGCATTTGTTTACTGTTGTGATTGTTTTTTTAGATGATAGCGATTGCTGATGAACTTGTTTAAAGTTTTACTGTCAAAGTTCGTTGGCAGTCTAAAATAATATACTATCTCTCTGTATATACTTATATCTGTTGATGTATATTTATATCTACATATATAGCTATATCTATATCTATGTATATGTATTTAATTGATTTATCTAGTGTTGGAATAATCAAGATCAAATAATAATAATAATAATAAACATATGGCAATATTTTTATGGTTAAGGAAACAATATCCAGATATTGATATATTAAAAAAATAAATAAATAAAACAAAAGGAGTACTAGGATAGCCATTTCCACTGATATAATGTTTTAATGTAACACAACCCCATTGCCAGCACCGGCACCACATTAATGTGGTGTTGGTGCTGGCAACGTGGTTGTGTTACATTAAAATTTGGTGTTGCTGGTGGCAACATGGTTGTGTTACATTAAAACTTTATATCAGTGGAAACAGCTATCCTAGTGCACCTTTTGTTTTATTAGTGTTATTTTGAGCACTATTTCCTCCTTTTGTTGATATTACAAAAAAAGACACATCATGAATGGAAAGATGATTTTAACACTGACTGGCACCCGTGCTCCTCCGACCCCCCCTCCCTCACTCATATAAACGTATCTGGGTTTAAACAGACCATAACCTCTCCCACTAGGATAAATAAACCAACCAACAAGGAAAGTATCCTAGACTGGATCCTAGTTAATAACCATCCCCAACTGTACACAACTGGTACTCTCCCTGATGACCTCAGCGACCATTGTCTAACCTATATCATAAAACATAAGGCAGGAAACCCTCACCAGCCCAAATATAAAACATTTAGAAACAGGAAAAACTTTGATGCTGCTATAATCCAAAATGAATTAAAAGCAGTTGACTGGTCAAAACTAAAAAAATCTAACATTAGAGGAGGCCATAGATCACTTTAACACTAAATTCCTAAGTATCCTTGATTCCCATGCTCCAGCACGTACAATAAAAACTAGATCAAATACAGCACCATGGCTCACAAAAGATACCAAAGCTAAAATCAAAACTAGAAACAGAGTGTGGGCCAGATGGAGAACAGCCAAAGCCTCACTTGACCATCTAAAATATCATCAACTCAGGAATGATACAAAAAAATCTGTTTTACTGAATAAAAAAAGCTTCTACCAAAATCTCCTACAAAAACACCACACCAACCCTCGAAAGTTCTGGGCAGGCTTAAATCAACTACTTTGTCCAGGTCATTCCACCCCAACCCTGGCTAACTACACCCATAGTTCCCCAGAGACAATAGCTAGCGCCTTTAATAACGTTTTCACTGAAACAATCCAATCCCTAGCAAATCAACTAACCCCCTCTAATTTAAACCACATGCCTAATCTACCTAATAATTACCCAGAATTTAGCTTCCAACCAATATCCACTAGATTTATCAAAACACTTCTAAAAAACTAAAACCTACCACCCTCGCTGCTGACCTCCTCCCAGCAGAGTACCTACAAATAGCTGCAGATGCCATTGCATATCCCATATCTATCCTCATCAACAGAACCTTATCCGAAAATGCTATCCCCTCCCTCTGGAAAATATCTCATGTCATCCCACTCCATAAAGGTGGTAGGTCCTCAGACATATCCAACTATAGACCCATTGCCATTCTTTCCTCACTAGCCAAAATAATGGAGAAATGTGTACACAAGCAACTAATGCAATACCTTTCACAAAATAACTTACTATCCGACTCCCAGCATGGTTTCAGGCCACACCACAGCACCACCTCAGCCCTCCTTTCCTTTACTACTACCATAAACCAAAACAGGAATGACAATAGGCTAACCTCTTCCCTCTTTCTTGACCTATCAAAAGCCTTTGACATGGTCAACCAAGAACCTCTCATTATTTCACTAAAATCTATTTCCCTCAACAAGCCTGTTATCCAGTGGTTCCAGTCTTACCTGACTGGTAGACAGCTGGTGGTACTATGGCAGGGCAAACTCTCCAGCCAGTTACCTCTCACACTTGGTGTCCTTCAAGGGTCCATACTAGGTCCACTACTCTTTTCTATTTTTATCGACAACCTCCACACTGCTATCCCTAAAGCCACCTGCATTCAATACGCAGATGATTCCACTCTCATCTGCTCAGCCACATCCCCATCCGACTTGCAAATCTTAACCCAAAATACATTTAACACTATCGAGAACTGGCTCATCAACCAATGCCTACTTCTGAACCCCAATAAAACTAAACTTCTACTTTTCTCTCCCACTAGTAGATCCACTACACTTTCATTCTCTGTCACATCTAACAATGGTACCACTATTTCCCCAGATAATCACACCAAACTGCTAAGGGTTATCATAGACAATAATCTCAAATTTGACCTACAGGTCAACAAAACCATACAGACCATCAATAAGAAGCTTGGATCACTGTATAGAAACAAGACATTTTTAACCCCACTGGCTAGGACTGCAATCGACTGATCACACCTACTCTCTACTCTTTTATATACCTCGCCTGTACTCTTAAACCTCAACAAATCTGAACTAGGTAAGCTGTCCCGTAGCTACAATCATATTGCCAGATTTGCCACTGGCTCCACCTATAGAACCCACCACCGCCAGAACCTTAAACAACTAGAGTGGCTAGAACTGCCCAGCTTAATTCAATTCAATCAACTCTTAATAGTGCACAAAATTTTGTACCACCCTGAGGATACCCCCTCACGTAAAAATATTAAGTCATATAGCAACCTAAGATCCCTACAGTCAGCCAATAAACTACTGGCCCAAACATACAAAGCTAATAACTCTGCTCGTGAATTCCTGTTTGCTAACTTCATTGGCAAAACCTGGAATTCGTTGCCAAACTATATAACCCTACAATCCTCCAAAAGTCTCTTAAAAAAAAAAAAAACTCAAACAGTATCCCAAAGTAAACTGGCTATGCCCATGTACCAACCCTGATTAAGTTATAAACTAAAATCATATTCTGCAATTATCATAACTTGTAACTACATCACCAAGCTCTGCTTCCAATCTGATGTCTCTTACTTTTAATTGTCTGTCCATGAGAATTGTGAGTCCCTACTAGGGAACACTACTAACCCATTGTATATAATCACTTTGTTTTTATAATTGTTTGCTAACTTCTGTGTAATCTATGTAAGTTTGTCTATGTGGGGCTTTTCTCCCCGGGCCTCCGCTAAAAAGAGACATGTATCCAGTCGGACTATCCCAGTAAACAAATGTAAAACAAATAAATAAAATACATAAAGGGGCAGTGGCAGTATATTATAGAGACTGAATACCACCTGAATTTTAAAAAAATGCTTTGTCTTCTAAGAAGTGGTTGTAGACCCATGGGATCAACTGCCAGAATGGATGAAAGATGGGAAATATGCAGAAACATTCAAGAGGTCATGTCTCAGGTGGACAAAAGTATAAGAGGGAAGGTACAGGTTGAGAATAGGTACAATATTAAATGTGCTTAAAATGTAGCCTAACACAGGCTGACTGTATCTTTCTGCTATGAAGAAAATTTAAACAAATGTAACAGTTCAAGTGAAAATTACAGGTATAAATCTATGATTGTATTGGGTGTATTTTTATGCACAGGACAGAGATATTTGTTTAGATATAGTAAGTGTAAAATGTATAGGATATGTTTGGAAGATTTTTACATGGGAGGTGATATTTGTAAGAATTGTGAGATACACAGTCAAGGATATTTTTCTGGTAATGCATAAGATATGAAAGAGTAAAATATCGCTTTTCTTGCTGTTAAAATATTAAAAATTCTAGTCTTCCAGCAGTATACCGTTCTTTTATGTTAACACAAATAATTTTTTTAAAAAGATTAATTTTTGATATACAGACAATGATTCAAAACATTTTACTAGGAACTTTTGTGGGATGCTGAACTAGTAAATGGTTGTATGCAGACCTTTCTAATCTTTTCAGATGTAAGCACTCAAACTGAGGTGTACACTTACAATCCTAATTTGGATATTGAAGGTCATACGATGAGTGTGGCTATGTCTGAGGCTAAGTTTATTATTTCTGATTTATGTAGTGATACCACACCAAGGGCTGTAAGAAATGGTGCTATTATGTATTATAAGAGACTCTGAAGCGAAATGGAAGTTTCCAAGATAGAGACCCCCGTGGAGTCTGGAAAAGAGTAACAGTCCAATGGGGATTCTTTAATAAATAATTCTCCCACAAGTTTAAATAATCACATTTTTAGGTAAAACAATTAATTCATCCTTTCATAAAGATAAGTAGGAAGGAAATATTAACAATAGGTGATTCAATATTAACAGAGGTTTGAAAAATGTGGTTCCCAGAAAACAAAGAGATTTTGTTACAGTGCCATTTATGAAAAGGTGCAAGATGAGTGATGTAAGAGATAATATGAATATTATATGTAAAAGCAGTTCTTCATATGGTACTATTATTGTAGTGGATGATACTAATGATGTTTCCACAACAAGTGAAGAATATTTTGACAAGGCGGTGAGGGAAATCATTGATTTAAGTAAGACTTCTAAGATCAGGTTGGTATTTTGTGAAATTATTCCAGCAGCATATTTTTGTGGTGTTACTAAGGTGAAAGCAAAGTCTTTTACAAACTATATTAGGAGAGGATCTCTAAAGAGTACAGTGGATGCTATTGATATATAACTGGGAAAAGCTGCACACAAACCAGTCCTACATTAATAATTTGAGACTTCATTTAGAACCTCACTGTAATCGCCCGGTAGGAAAGAATTAACAAAGATTGTAAATTTTTTTTTTTTAACGAATAAAAGGTCATTGTGTAGCAAATGAAAGGCCCTATTAAAGTATCTTTTGCCCACCGCTTGAAGTTTTATAATAAAGTGGCAGGTCTAGAGGCTACTATAACGGATGATGAATTTGATATTCTGCTAGTAACTGAAACCTGGTTTTGTGATAAGAAAAAAACGTTGTCTGTTTCAGGCTACACAGAACACCATGTCTGTAGACAAATTAAGAAAGGTGTGGTAGTTTCAGTTTCTGTTTCGTCAAGATTTTCATGCTTTGCTACCTTTGCTGATACCATTACTGAATTCCTATCCGTGAAGATGTTTTTTTTTATATGCTGCTATTTTTTTCCCAAGATGTGATGTACCTTTATATTGTATTTAGAACTCAACTATCTTCCTTTTTTGCATTAACAATGTTCATATGTCTGTTATGTACCTGGAGCTTTTCTCCCCGGGCCTCCGCTGAAAATGGACATGTATCCAGTCGGAATCTCCCGGTTAACAAATGTAAAATAAATAAATAAATAAGGGACATTACATGAACATAGCTATTTTTTTTACTTCCCTCCTAATATTAGTAAAGTAGATGATGCCTTACTTTGTAAAAGCATTGAAACATTTTATTTTTTCTTGGTGTCTGATATATTAGCTGGTGATCGCAATGAGCCTAATACTGAATGGCCCATAAGTAGTTCTCACTGCAAAGAAATTATCTGTTATTAGATAAGTGTATTACGAAGTTATTCACAAATAGTTAAAGAGGGAACTGGGAAAGATAACATTTCAAATGTGGTATTGTTACGTAGCAGACTTACTAATAAAGCTTGTTATATTGACTCTCAACTAGGCAGTTCTGAACACTGATGTGTTATCTTTGACTTAGGGCTGCCTATTTTTTTTTTTTTTTTTTGCTACCAGAGTCTGAACCTATTAAAACAAAGAAGTTTTACAAAGGTGATTTTTGTGCAATAAATGCAGCTATAAGTTCATTTGAGTGGAACATATCATTTGGTGGCCAAATAGTCCAGGATTGTTGGACTTTATTTAATAAACATATTAACAAACCGAGTGATTGTTTTATCTCTGAATGAATTGCATCCAGTAACAAATATAGTAATGCTTCTTGCTGGAAAGATAATTTAACCAGGATTTAAAACAGAAAGAGGACAGTATGGAAAAATGAAAGGCTATTTAGAGTAAAATTTACAGTACAAGATTGTTAATAATCAGAAAGACAATAAAAAGGCTTTATTCAAACATTTAGATGTTATGCATTAGATAAACATTATGGGTTAAACGTATTTGATAGGGTTAACTATTTCATGGAGTCTAATAGTTTTCTGAAAGATTATATTTTGTAAGCCATATCAAATGAATATAATATCTCGTTTAGGTAAAATTCTATCTATGAACTAACCAGTCTTTATGAAAGGGATCATTTAGGAAAGTGCTACTGAATATTATGACTAATTCCTCAGCCGGGTCTGATGGCTTAAATGGTTATTTTTAAAGGACATTGCACTAAGTCTTGTCTACTGTATGAATCATCTTTTTCAGAAATCTTGGGAATTTGGATATACCCCAGAAATAAGGAATGGTGCCACAATGATTTCTGTACTGAATTGCCTGTTTTTGATTATAGGCCCATAAGTCTAACTTTTATTATGCAGAAATATTTTGAACACATATTGTTTATCATTCAGTGATACTCGAGGTATTCCTTAAAATGGAGAACATCGATATCTGTGCAGTGACTGAGACCTGGTTCAAGGCTCCAGAGACCACCCCTGCACTACCAGGCTATAACTCATACCACACTTTTTGGCCATGTAACCTGGACCGAAACACCAAAGGCGGAGGTGTGGACATATTCATTAAGGATATCTACACCTCCAGGCTAGTTGCTCAGCATAATGCATCGGAGGTTATCCAAGTGCAACTAACTCTGGGCAAAAATGCAACCCAGATTGTAGCTTGCTACAGATCCCCACCATGCCCCAGGATTCCTACTCCTCTTTTCTTGATGTACTGGAAAATATTAGGGTTCAACCAAACACCCTAATAATGGGCGACTTCAACTACCCCACCATTAACTGGGAAAACTACTCGTGTACCAACTCCTTAGTTCAGCGCTTTCTGGAATTCATAAACTCCAATGCCCTGGATCAACTTATTCACACCCCCACCAGGGGCAACAATATCCTAGACCTAGTCATTACCAACATGAGTGACCGGTGTTCCACACCTGAAGTCAACTCCTCGTTGGTCCGATCCGACCATAAGCTAATCACCCTTGATATCCACATCCCGCTCCACCCCCCATTAAGGAAACCATGGTAAAAAATTTCTCCAAAGCCAACTTCATGCTTCTTAAGTCAGAAGTGGCGAACATTATGACACCCATGCAGATGGACAATACAGTTACAACTGATGAATCCTACACAAATGCACTCTATAAACACTTACACGAGTGCATGGATCGTGCTATCCCAAACTGAACCAAGACACTATCCTCCAAAAAACGGAAGCCAATCTGGTGATCCCCTGCCATAAACAAACTGTACAACAGAAGGAAAAAACTGTTGCAAAAGAGAGTAAAATCCCATGAGTGGAGGAGCTCCCTCGTCAGCATCAGTAAGAAGCTGAGATCCCTTATAAGATCCTCCAAAGCTAGCTACGAAAACAAAATTGCCACTAATTCTAAGGACAACCACAAAGCATTCTATAGCTATGTCAAGAATCCCGATGGCAACACCCAGATCTGCTCTGAGTTACAGCACAATGGCACGAAAATTACAGAACCAACTGATATTGCCAACATCCTGGTAGACAGGTTCAGTGCTAACTTTACCCCCCCCCCATCACCCCCTAAAGGGCCCATATTTATACAGGAAGAATGCATAGTCCGTGTAATCACAACTACGCAGGTAAAAGCTGCACTCTCTAAAGCCAAAAACACAGCATCCATGGGACCGGACAACATCTCAGGCTGCGTTTTACACAAACTTCAGAATGAACTGGCTCCCCATTTCAGCACCATGTTCAATAATAGCCTTGCATCAGGCTTTGTGCCCACTGAATGCTGCACAGCAACAATTATCCCACTCCACAAAGGGGGAGCCACTACTGATCCCAGGAACTATCGACCTATTAGCCTGACGAGCCTGGTCTGCAAGGCCATGGAACGTATCATCATGGAACTCATAAACAAAGACATTGGTAACCTCCAAACTCTGGATCCCACTCAGTTCGGGTTTGTGAAAGGCAGATCATGCCTCCTGAAACTGATTGACTTCTTTGAGGCAGTCACCAAAGTCCTAGATGAGGGTAAGGTGGTTCACACAGCCTATCTTGATCTCGCCAAGGCTTTTGACACCATCACCCATTCTGGAATTATAGATAAACTCACTAAACTAGGTATAAATCCCTACATCACAAGATGGGTTGCCAACTGACTCACTGACAGAACCCACACTGTAAAAGTTGTAGACTCCAAATCTGACCTCAAAGCAGTGACAAGTGTAGTACCACAGGGTTCCATCCTGGGACCTCTCCTGTTTAGTATCTACTTCTCTGAAGTACAGGCTAACACAGAAGGCCTCTGGCTAATGAAGTTCGCAGATGACTGCAAACTAGGAGCCTTAGTCAAGTCCCTAAATGATGTGGACATCCTACAGAAGGGCCTCGCTGAGACAGATGCCTGGTGTCAGAGCCATGGCTTCAAGCTCATTGCCAAAATGTGCAGTGTTATCCCATTTGGTAAAAGCTCTGTACCCATGAACTACCAAATAGGCAGCAATCTACTTAACACCAAATATGTGATAAGAGACCTTGGGACCCAGGTGGACAGTAGTCTCTCCTTTGATAGTCACATCACCACAGTAGTCAGGAAGTCCTTCTATGTGGCACACCTCATCATAAAAGAGTTCTCATCCAGGAAAAAAGAGGTCTTTGTTCCCCTCTACTTGACACTCATTAGACCCATTATAGAGTACAATGCCCCTTTTGGAATGTACCTCACAAGACATCTGCAGCAGCTGGAAAGGCCACAGAAGTACCTCACAAAGAGGATTACCAGACTCAAACAAATGCCCTACACTGACTGCCTCAAAAAACTCCAGCTTTACTCGGTAGCATATTGCCTACTCTGAGATGATCTCTGCCTAACATATAAAGCTATGTCAAACCAAGAGCTGTTAGACATGCTACACTTAAGGAAATCCCAATCCCTCCGAGCTACACAATCTAGGGACCTAAACCTTGTCACTGCAATAAACAGGACATGCTGGAGGGATACATTCCTGTCCCAGAGACTTCCCATAATCTGGAACAGGCTACCCATCTATGTCAGGCAAAGTTCTTCATTAGCACTCTTCAAGAAAAATCTTGATGAGTGGATGGAAAATAGGAAATACACCCCGGGGATCACTTCTGTGTCTCTGCTCGACAGTGGCACAGGAAAATAACTTTCTTGGGTGGCGTAAGCCAGGGAACCTTGTTGGCTAGTCTTACATAAGCCCTTGGGCTGATAGCCTAGTACCTACCTATGAAGCTATGAACCTATAGGTTTGACATAACTCAGAATATTTTAAAATATGGATTTATTGTCAGGTGAGCATGTATAATGAATCTGTTAAGCATTTATGAACTGGTAGTGACTGCTCTTGGTGAAGGTATACTTAGATCTGGCCATTTGGAACTAAATGAAGTGTTCTTGGACATTTTGAAAAACCTAGATATAGACAGGTATGTTTCTAGATGAGTTATGAATTAGTTAACTGATAGGAAGTATGGAGTTGGGTTAAAGATATATACCCTGGACCAAGAGCTTCTCAGAGGTATTCCTCATAGATCAGTTTTGGGACCTTTACTTTTTAGATTTTTGATGAAAGATCGCCCAGCTCCTGAAAAAAATCTGGTTTAGTAAGTTTGCTGACAATATAAAGACTGGTTGTGACTGGTTGTCTGGCCACTAATGTAAGAGATCATTGTTTCATGCAAAATTTTTGGACTTATTAACTGTTTGGGTAAGTTACAAAGATGTGAAATTTAATATTAAAAAATATACAGTAGTTTATTTTGGAGTGAGGAATTTTATATATCTAATATGCATTAGATAATCAAATATTTAAACCATCAGACTTGGTTAGTGATCTGGGTATCCTGATTTATTTTCAGTTAAATTATAAGACTAATACTAGACAAGTAATTAGAAAAGGTTATGGTTTAATTAAAAGCTTGTTGCACTGTTTTCTAATTGAACTAAAAGTGTTTTATTGCAGATATATACTACTAGTTTTCATCCAGTTATTGAATATGGTGGATCTTTCTTTTCTTATAACATCAAACAACTAAAATTCCTTGAGGGCATTCAGAAGACATTGACAAGACAAATTAAATGCTTAAGCACTTATCCCTCAACTCTGTAACTTATAGGATTCTGAAGGGTGACGCAATCTTGATTTACAAATTATGAGTTTCTTGCAGCTACGCTAGGAATAGAATTTATTAGTCATGGACTTCAGACAACAAATAATAATCAGCTGGTCAAGCTTTCTTCAGTAAATTCAAAATTAAAGTCTATTCTTTTCAGGCATGGGCTGGTAGATTATGCAATTCATTACATCTGTTTATTAGATGATTAGATGAATGAAAGCCTTTAAGCATAATTTAAATATTTGGTTTGCATATCTGAAATATTCCATGAGTTAAACTCTTAAATGGCCTAACTAGGCTCTGAGTTTCTCGGAGTCTGAATGCCAGTTCATAGGATCATAGGAGGTTACTAGGCTAATGGCCCTGGGGAGCTTATAAGCCTAGCCAAGAGTTTATCCCTAAAAAAGATACCTCAGTTCATTGACTCATTGAAGTACTCCTCCATTAAAGTGGTTTGAAGAAAGTAGGAAGCCGGAAAGCAATGCCCTCAAATGCAATAACTCTGGACTTTTGCTCCTTAATGTACCATTCCATCTATTATCATTGAAGGGGTAAAAACGTTACTGTAGTCAGCAAACTTTTGGCCACTAGCTGTGAATGGTACAGTTGAGACGATCTTGCTTCTGCTATTTTTTTTCTCATTTGAGGAACAACTACTGAAATACATAGCTCCAGACAAATACATAGATTCATAGGTAAGTACTGGGCTATTTGCCCTTGTTGGCCATATTAAGCCAATCCAATTTCCCTTTTTGTGATTGAATTAACCTTTCCCATTTGATTAGAGATTGTCCTTACCCATCCCATGGTCGATAATTGCATATTACTACTAATGAGAATAACTGGGATCATACCATAGATAATTTAGGGGACATGTGAATGGGATAAAGAATTTAAGCACTGTTTCTGTCCATTAATAGTATACAGGGCAGACCTGCAGTAAATTTTCTGTTTCCATCCATATATCCAAGTTGCTCTTCAATATGAACTTTGTTTAATGATGATGGGGAGTCTGTTCCAGAGTAGCACTATCGTCTGCAGCATATACTGATCCCTCCAAATCGTTCATGTTGCATAAGATGTTTATATCCCTATACTGAGTATTTAGGATGCAATTGGACTTGCTGATGTGCAGTAAATTCATCAAAATTGGGTCAGTGGATGTTGTATGTGCCAGATACAGGTCACCTCTTAACCGTCTGCAGAGTACTGAGAATAGTGACAGGGTTTTGAGACTGTCCATATAGGACATGTTGTTTAGACCTTGTATCTTTTACTAAGGTATCCCTGTCAATATTGCAGTTGCTGCAGGAGCCAAAGGGGCATTATATTCAGTGACTGGCCTAATGAGGCTGTCTAAAAGGGGATAATGACATTTCTAGATTTAGACACGATCCCTTTGTTTACAAGCTGTGCAATATAGAAGGACTTTTTTACAAAAATGGACACATGTTGGTCAAAAGTTAGATCACTGTCCACATAACTTCCCAAATTATGAACAACTGGTAAGCTCTTAGGGTGGTATTGTCAATATGAAAGTTCCCCAGGGTAGATGACTGGCCTGATAGTGGGAGGAATATGACAGCTATTGTGACTGTGCTTAACATCATATGAAATTGTTGGGCTGTTCTGTAGAGCATGGGTTAAGTTGATAGTTAAGGGGCAGTAGATTTGTTTGCTAAGAGTATTTCTATAGTGTATAAACAGTAACGAAAAACACCACGATAAAGCAAAGGTGCCTGCACAGTTCCAATAAAAATGTTATAAATTGTAAATGTAAGCAAGTACTGTGCAAGACTCAGCCAGGCAGTTTATGAGTTCCAAGCATAAACTATGCTGCAAATGTCTGTTCAGACCAATATTCCAACAAAAGCAGTTTCCTTTCCAAAAAAGCAAGGTTGCTTTTAAAACACAAGCATAAACTGTGCTACAAATGTCTATTCAGACCAATATTCCAACGACATCAGTTTCTTTTACAAGAAAACAAAGTTGTAGAATGATATATAAAAGACTGCTTTTTATTATTAATAACAAGGAGGTGAGCGCTTTCGCTTTACAGCTTCTTAAGACCATGATAAAACTAAGAAAGACTTCACTTTTATATACACACTCATAAATAATTAATCAAACAATTAAACAATTAACTCTGCTAGTAAAAAATCAGTTTGTGAAAATGAAGCCATTCACATAGGCTGCAGTGAATTCTGTGACTTCAATAAAATGTTTGCTTTCATATAAAATCATATAACAGAGCTGATATATAAAATTAGTATAAAGTTTACACAAACATATATAGAGAATAAAATATATCTCATGTAAAATATAATCTTACATCTAACATTTAAATTTTCTACTTTTTAACTTGGGCTTTAAAGGAATCTTGTCATTCAATCCTGGGGGGATGTGTGCTTGCAATCTAATTATCCAGTCTGCTTCTAACTGTTCAGTTCGATTCCTTATATCTCCCCCTCTCCTACTAGGTAAGTTGGTTTCTAAAATCATAAACTTAAAACTATGTTTAGCCCCTTCCTTTAGGACATGCTTGGACAAGGCATTCACTTCTGATTTTATTTTGATTTGGTACACATGCTCCCTAATTCTGTTCCTCAACTGCCTATCTGTTTTTCCTACATAAAAAACATTACATTCCAGGCAGATAGCTAAATAAACTAAATGTTCTGTATAACATGAACCAGTAACCTTGAATGTATAGAGCCTTGAGGTTGCAGGATGTACGAACATGTTACTACTGTCTATATATTTACAAACATTACATTTTCCACAAGCTGCAGTGCCTCTAAAACTTTGTGTGTTTGGTGTGGTACTGTCTGGAAAACATAATAGCCGATGTAAATTCTTTTTGTTTCTAAATGTATATCGTGGGTGTTCTCCAACTAGCTCCTTTATATCAGGGTTTGTGGTAAGAATATCCCAATGTTTATTTAGTACATCCTTAACCAAACCTACATCTTGGGTGTAGAATAAAGTTATTTTCTGTTGTCCACTATCAGCTGTGTCCTCTGTTCTATCTGGGTTTCTATAGTAATTTTTGCCCTTATCAGAGAAGTAGGGACATGCTCCATTTTCTCTCTTTCCTTTCAACTTGAAACATTTAGCCTTTCAACTTGAAACATTTAAGAAATTTGTTTGTTTTTATAGGAGGTTCGTGGACGATTTGTTTTTTCTGTGGATTGGTACAGTAGAATATCTGCGTTTATTTTATGATGAAGTAAATTCTCTAACCCCTTTCTTAAAATTTACCATGACTACTTCAAAGGACAGTATAGCCTTTTTGGATGTAACTATACAACGCATGCATGATGGAGCTTTTAACAGGCGTACATAGGAAAGACTGTTACAAAAATACATTACTGCATAGAAATAGTATGCGCCCCCAACATGTCTTTAGAAACATTATTACAGGACAGGCTACAAGAGCATCTAGATTGAATCCTAGGCAGAGTAATTTTGAAAAGGAACTTGAGGTTTTAAGTAATAGATTAACTACACGTAGCTATAATCATAAAGAAGTAGAAGCTTGCTTTACTAATGTTGTGCAGAAGAGAGAAAATGGAGCATGTCCCTACTTCCCTGATAAGGGCAAAAATTACTATAGAAACCCAGATAGAACAGAGGACACAGCTGATAGTGGACAACAGAAAATAACTTTATTCTACACCCAAGATGTATGTTTGGTTAAGGATGTACTAAATAAACATTGGGATATTCTTACCACAAACCCTGATATAAAGGAGCTAGTTGGAGAACACCCACGATATACATTTAGAAACAAAAAGAATTTACATCGGCTATTATGTTTTCCAGACAGTACCACACCAAACACACCAAGTTTTAGAGGAACTGCAGCTTGTGGAAAATGTAATTTTTGTAAATATATAGACAGTAGTAACATGTTCGTACATCCTGCAACCTCAAGACTCTATACATTCAAGGTTACTGGTTCATGTTATACAGAACATTTAGTTTATTTAGCTATCTGCCTGGAATGTAGTGGTTTTTATGTAGGAAAAACAGATAGGCAGTTGAGGAACAGAATTAGGGAGCATGTGTACCAAATCAAAATAAAATCAGAAGTGAATGCCTTGTCCAAGCATGTCCTAAAGGAAGGGGCTAAACATAGTTTTAAGTTTATGATTTTAGAAACCAATTTACCTAGTAGGAGAGGGGGAGATATAAGGAATCGAACTGAACAGTTAGAAGCAGACTGGATAATTAGATTGCAAGCACACATCCCCCCAGGATTGAATGACAAGATTCCTTTAAAGCCCAAGTTAAAAAGTAGAAAAATTAAATGTTAGATGTAAGATTATATTTTACATGAGATATATTTTATTCTCTATATATATTTGTGTTAACTTTATACTAATTTTATATATCAGCTCTGTTATATGATTTTATATGAAAGCAAACATTTTATTGAAGTCACAGAATTCACTGCAGCCTATGTGAATGGCTTCATTTTCACAAACTGATTTTTTACTAGCAGAGTTAATTGTTTAATTGTTTGATTAATTATTTATGAGTGTGTATATAAAAGTGGTCTTTCTTAGTTTTATCATGGTCTGAAGAAGCTGTAAAGCGAAAGCGCTCACCTCCTTGATATTAATAATAAAAAGCAGTCTTTTATATATCATTCTACAACTTTGTTTTCTTGTAAAAGAAACTGATGTCGTTGGAATATTGGTCTGAATAGACATTTGTATCACAGTTTATGCTTGTGTTTTAAAAGCAACCTTGCTTTTTTGGAAAGGAAACTGCTTTTGTTGGAATATTGGTCTGAACAGACATTTGCAGCATAGTTTATGCTTGGAACTCATAAACTGCCTGGGTGAGTCTTGCACAGTACTTGTTTACATTAACTATTTCTATAGTGTGTTTATGATGGTGGGAGGAGTGTGTGGTAATATAAAATATATTGTGCTATCTGATAGTTGGTTAGGCAGATGGGTGTGGTATACATTAGATAAGTTTAGGAGGAGCCAGGGTGGGTGCAGAATGGGGGTAGGGTAGTGGAGTAAAGTGGAGCCTGAGGTTAGCAAGGGCAGAACGGAGTGAGCTGAACCCTGATCCTCTTACAACCAGTGTTAGTGGGAACACTGCTAGAAAACAGGAAATGCATATTTTAAAAATTAACCAATGACCATTCACTATTTCCATATTTAATTTGTGAGTCTATAAGTGAAGTTATTTGCAGGAGTACTGATGTTGTGGTTTTGTGTTGTGTGTGCAGTGGCATGTCAGCTACATATATTAAGTTGTTTCAGTCTGTTTTTAATTATTGCTAGCTGGACTTTACTTGTTTTTATAAGAACATAAACTGCTGGATTCGTCACTTTCCATGATGTCTTAAAGTTTTGGTACAAGTGAGTAAATATAACAAAATGCAATTCTAGAGTAAAAAATGTAAATTCAAACAAGGAAATCTTTGATTAATGAAGCAATTTGAAGACAAAAAGTGATTTTTGACTTCTGGAGGAATACAAGTAGTTTCCAGCTCTATCATCAATTACATGTTGTAGTTTAGAGTCAGATGCATTGTTGGAAAATGTTCATCCGTCATTATTGTTATTTAACTGACATGATATCTTTCTTGTACTGCTATCAGATAATTTATCCATTGTAAGCTTTTTGAGATTTATGTTTCTTCTCATAGTTTAAAATACTTGTGTATGACTTCATTCACACTCATCCCAAAGACTCCCTGAGACTGCAACAAGTTTCACAAGCCACAGTGACTACTTCAATAGGCTAAACTGGGGACAATTTGTCGAAACATCACAAACACTAATAGCACCAATTAGTAGAAGTGTCACTTTATACAACTGTGACCAAACACAGATAATGCACTTAGATGAACAAAACTGCCACTTTTCAAACCAAGTTTATCCTATAGTATCTGCAGAAACATTAAATATGAAAGTCTAATAGTTGCCACATTCAAAACGTTCGTAAGAAGCAATAGGTTACACAAAACAATTTAGACAGTCAGTATAGGCAGTAACAACACAAAGTAATACAGTTTAGTGTACCAAAGTAGTTTTCTATACCAAAAGATAAATGAATCCACTGGCAAATTATTGCTATGCATTGCCTGGTAAACAAAAGGCAAGATGATGCTCTTTGACTGCATAATCACTATCTATATGAAGGTAACTGAGAAGTGAGCCTAACTGGCATGTATCCAGTCTGGGCAGCAACTTACAGTTGCATTCCACTGACTATTTTTCAAAGTCACTGCATTTGTGCAGCAGATGTGGCCGCGCTGCTGCTTTTCTCTGTAATGTAGTCATTTCTATTTAGCAAAGGAAGGCACTAATCCAATTTAAACATGATGAAAAATATTTTAATTTTGTACCTGATCTGTTTAAGTTGAACTGTGAGTGCAACTGAAGCAGTTTCATTCCTTATAGACCATCATTTAATGAACTCCATCATGGTAATTGTGCAAAACAAAATAATAAATTCTCTCTTGATAATACAAGCATTGAAGTCAGTTCTCATAGCAAATTATTTGGAGTGATAATGGATGATAATCTTAAATTTGACCTGCGTATACAAAATTGTATAAGAAAAACTCATAAAAACTAGGGATGCTTTACAAAGCCAAAAACTTTCTCACTGACACAACTAAAACTACACTTGCCCCTACTTATCTCCTCCCCACACTTCTTTATGGTACTCCCATCCTTACTAACCTTCAGGCATCACAAAAATCAAAACTAGAACATTGCTATAACAAAGTTGCTAAATTTGCAGCAAATGGCCCTTTCAGAACTCACCACCGTATAGCACTAAAAAGCCTAATTTGGTTAGAACTGCCTCATCAACTAACTTATACACGGCTTCTTACCACCTATAACATTATATAGCATTCATCTGCATGTCCAGCACTAAAAGCAACTACATTTCCAGCCAGTCATTGCAATCTAGTGATCAAAAACTCTTGTTTGTCCCAGTCTTCTTCAATAAACACATCGCACCGAATTATGTTTGACGACCTTTATTAAATTTCCACACACATAACTTTGTTAACCAATATTTATTAATTACAACTTAAACATAGTATGGTTGATATTAATCACAGCATACACATCCATGTAATGTTAACTAGGACAGAATGACCTCGCTCATCCTGATGCAGTAAGCAGCGTCCATAGCTCCACTCACTTACTTTACTTATGGAGCATTGTTCCATCACTCACTTCATTTACCATTCATTGAATTACACATCCAACCAAATAAGCAGCGGCCTTACCTCCACTTGTTTATTTTACTTATCAAGCAGCATCCAACTGCTCACTTTCCTTGATTTAAACCTGAAAGTGGTATTGACTTATATGCTCATAATTTCTGGGTGACACAAGTAGCCTGACATGATACAGCCTGAAAAAGCTGTGTGGAGCCATTGCATGGGCTTACCACCAACAGGACAAAGGAGTCCTTTATGATTCTACTTAGGTAACAGGCAGGGATGGTAATGGAATCAGTGGCCAGTAATGGAAACTATCTCTTGGGGAAGGAGTGGACCTCACTTGTTTGGAAGGCGTTAGAACTTGTGATGGAGGTTGAAACATATCAATTAGATTGAGCTGGTGTGTTCTCTGTAGAGAGTTTTGGTTCTGGGACTAGATTTCATGTGAAATGGTGTTTGCCCTACTTTGAAAATAACTACTAGGAGAGAAATTGCGTAGTTGTTGGGATTTTCAGAAGCCATTGGCTGGGTTGCCTAGTGTTGCAGTTTATGTCAGTAAATGAGAACTACCTAAATATCATTGTCTGCTTGTACCTATGCACCTAACAGCTGTTTGGAGTATTCATTTTGGTTAGAGACTGTTGGTATAGTGCTCAGTAGGATTCCACATACTGATTCTGTGGTTCTGGTGGGCAACATCAGCATTTGTGTGGTCAATTATATAACTACAAGGAAGAGGTGAATGACATGAGTTGATAGTCTTATTAGAATCTCAGTGGCAAAATTAATTTGGAATTCTGAACATGGAGTGTACATACCAAACATCATACCTGAAGACAAGAATGCTTATAAATGAATTTGGCACCAGATGCTCCATGATCCAAAGGTTGGCAGTTATTTTTTTTTTTAGTTGCATCATTAAATTTGAGGCCGTATACTCTGGATTCTTTTAACAAAAGAGGTGCTAAGATTTAAAATTATCACTATTAGATGGTGAATTGAGTCAGAGGGCCAGTGATGTAGTTGGACAGACTGACACAGCACACACACACACACACACACACACACACACACACACACACACACACACCCGCACACCCACACACACACACACACACACAGAAAAAAATCATCTAAATGTGTAGGAAGAATGTCTTTGAAATAGCTAATCAATGCTTTTACACTAGTGGGTTTAGTTTGTCATCTTTAGAAGAGCTCTGGGGGCATGACTTTTGAATGGACTCTGTTCAATATCTCAGTAGTGGGAGATGGTTGAAAGATGATCCATGATTACTGTAACCCCAGGATGTGTTAGTGTATGCCAGCAGTGACATAAGCTGTCAAGTTAAAAAACATGGCCTTTTGTGCACGGTCATCAAGGGTAGCTCTGAATCTGACTGATAGGTATCCTAGCTTGATAGCACCTATCAGTCAGATAGCTGCCATCAAGAGAGAGAGTGTCAATAGCAGAAGTAATTGCTGAATTGAAGGCCCATTTGTGAGAGGAAATTGACAATGTCATGGTTCTGACAAAGAAACTGATGACTTAACAGGTGGTGTAAGATATTACTAAGACCATTATCAGCAAGGATGGAGAAATGCTGACCTCAACAGAGATCTTTGCTGAGATTTTTGCTGAGAGATGCAGAACACTTTGATGTGCTTTTGAATCCAGTGGGCATGTCTTTCTTTAATGTCATACTGTCAGAAGCAATTGAACATTTCTATGGCTGGTTGAAAGGAGTGGAAGAAATCATAGCAGAAATGCTAAAGGCAATAGACATTGTTGTGATATCATGGTTACCGTATGTTTTCAATGTTTTTTTAAGCACCCTTATTGAATTATCGATGTTGTCTGGAAGGTTTGGAGACTGCCTTGGATTGACAAACTGAAGCTTCTGTCCTTTGTTTTTTTAAATGGTGATAGGATAGCATGTTGCATTTACAGATAGATCATGCTCTTCTGCCTCCGAAAGAAAAGCTGTGCCAGAGTGATGGAAAAGAGACTTCATCTTATAGTCATGCCTTTGGCTCTGGAGGAATAGATTCACTCATGCATGGCCTTAGAAAAGGGCACCATCTCTTTATTATTGCACAGATATTACAGATGCCATGAGAATTTGCCAGTCGTGTTTCCACATAGCTTGTGAACCTGCAGGAAGTATATTACTGCATAACTCTAGAATGTTTTGTGGGAAGTGCTGCAACAATATTGGATCCCAGGGATGTTTCTGTGTACCAGTTAACTACAGTGCATGAGGAGTGAGACGTATGCATATATTTCTGGCAAAAAGATAGAAACTTTCAGTGTAGACTTTGGACTGTACCAAGGGAGTGTCTTCTCTTTCTTGTCTTTGTGATTTTCATGGATGGGATATTAAGAGTTCAAAGTCTCAAGAGAACAAAGTCTGGCGACATGAGAACTGCTTGTTTGTTATTTTATTTAGTTTTGTCTCAAGTGATCTCCATGTGCACTTGAACAGTTTGTCCCAGAGCATGAAGTGACTAGTATAGAAATGAGTACCTCCAAATTAGAGGGCATGGTTTTGTATTGACAAAAAAAGAGTTGATTCTTGTCTGCAGGTGAATATTCAGTGTCTGTTTGAAGTAGAGAAGTTTAAGTATCTTGGATTCTTGTATATGGACAAACGTTTAGAGGATGTGGAGATTCTCCAGGTGATAGGTGCAGCAGTGGGAGAAGTGCAGCATTTGTACCAGACTGGGTTAAAGAAGCATTGCCTGAGTTCTAGGTTGAAGAGCTCAGTGTACCATTTTATTTATTTACATTTTGATAACCAAGTAAACAAACTGCTCTGTTTATTTAATAACCCCATCTTCACCGATGGTCATATGTTTTGGTTGTTGATTGATAGAATGAGCTCTTGGATTCAAGAAATAGAAATTCGGTTCCTTTATGGGGTGTCCTGGATTACTGTCTGTCATACAACTCATTAATCTGCTAAGATCTCAGTATAGCCACTACTTCTCCGGATTGAAAGGAATCAGGTCTGAGAGTCCTTGTGAATCTACTTACTTCCTGTGTCCTTCCCACAGGACGTCTGACATGCATGGTCTAATGTGAAGAAACCCTGGGGTAGACCCTGGACAGGTTTATTTATATATATTTGCTAACTAGGGTAGAGCACTATTGTCTGAGATTGGTACAGGTCTAACTACCTTTACTGAAATAGCAAACCACTATTCATATTTTGTCAAATACCTTACCTTGACCGTTGATGCAACACAGGATGTTAACTCATGCACCACAATTATATAATCAATTCAGCACACAGTACATAATTTTTTATCTCAATAATTTTGCATCATTGCCATTGACCCACATTCATAAAACCAGTCCAGTACATTGTAAATCTTTTTGCATTGCTGTCATCATATCTGCATCAAAGTTGCATATTTAATAAATCAAAGTTAAATCAAAGTTACATATTTAGTAAAAAACAGAGGTGGAGATCAAAAAGACTGATCTGTTTTGTTCCCAGCCTTTTCAATCCCCTCAAAGAACAGCCCAACCCACCTTAACCCTCCTGACTTATCCTGTCCCTACCTGTTCTACACCTCCCCCCTCCTCCTCTGAAACCTGAGTCCGAGCTGACCTGCCTCAGACAAATTGTGGCTTGCTGCAACCTGGCTTGCCAGCCTTTGATCCTCAAGGAAATTTTTTAGACACATCCTGGAAGCATTGTCTTATTATGTGACTTAAAAGTCTGATGGAGAGGCCGATTAACTTTAGGAAGTGTAACTTATGCTACAAGCCAATAAACATCCCCATTCTCAATGACAACATCAATGTTAATTGTCTGTATTGATGCTAAGACTGTTTAAATGAAGCAGACAACTATCCTGTTTTTCCCGAAATGGATTACTGCTTTTTATTTATGTTCTACATGTGCATATTTTAACATTGACACAACGGCTCTGCTCTTTTGAAATAGTTCAGTTCAAGTTGTTACTTTTTTGACTGCACAAATAAATCATTTATATAAGCTACTATGCATATTTCATTCTTGCATATGAGACTTAACCATACATCTTAACCTCTTAGAGCAAGAAATCTGGACAAACCCATGAATAAAAGTGGGACCAAGGCCCAAAAATAGGGACAATTTTTAAATATGACTCTTAGAAACTTAGAAAATATATACAATAACAGGTTTTGCATTAGCAGGAATTTTCTGAAGGGTATGAAGTCTGAAACTCAGTGTATGTCATTATTTTCTAACTTCAGTCTTTAATGATTTGCCACTAATTTGACAGAATACCACAATTATATGAAAAATGGACCAAAAATATGAGGCATAAATCTGGACATTCTGCAAAAATCTGTACAGTTGAGAGGAATGACATAAAACCTGTTCTTTTCCTATATAGTTGCTAGTGTGGATTTGTGTCTTTGCTCTGAAGAAGTGCATGTCAGTTAGATGAAAAAGCTAACATTTTTTTCTTATTAATGCTGCTCCTTTCTTGGCATGTTTTTCATTTACATGTTTAAGTGACTTGCTTAGAGCCACAAAATAGACAAATGTTCAAGGGATTATGTCTTTCCACTTGTCTTGGAACCCAAAGGATCCCATGGCATGAGCTGGAAACTATTGCTAGAGACATGGAAGTTGGGATATTTTGCATAGTTAGGAACCACTGTGATGCTCACAAGAACACATAGTATGTATGAATGATTGTAAAATAATTTATTTACCAAGTGAGATATGATTACCAGTGAACCCAACGTATCCAGATGCAAAGCCTTGTGAATGTGTTGTGAGAAGCTACAAGAAACTCTACAAGATAAAAAATATCTACTGCATATTTTGCATATGTAATATGGTAGAGTACAGAAATATCTGAAGATGGACTTGGGAAGATTACCAAGTAGCTTGCTAACTTGTGCTGAGCTGCCCAGCTCTTGCTTAGCATAAAATGGGTCTCTCATAAGTAATTAGGTAGCATGGTGGGCAGAGTGTGTTTTTCGTAGCTTATTAAGGTCCTGTATCCTATGGTTGCAACATCACCAGTTTTCAATATTGGCAGGGCTGGGGCACAGCCTTAAGGATAGTCTGGCATTTAATGGGTAAGAGAAATTATTTGAGACACTTGTGAAGCTGCATGTGGTAGCTAAAAGAACAGCTGTGATGAGTTTTATATGTGCGCATTTCTCAGTCAAGGAGTGATCTGTTAGTATTCCTTGTGCACAATATTAAGCTATAAGCCAATCTGACCTGTGTCTTATCATTGCTTAAGAATTCTTAGTGGTCTTTTTAGTTGCAGTGCCCTATTACATTATCAAAGCATAAATAGCTTGCATTAAGTTGCAACTGCTAACTATTAGCATATGGAATATGTTGATACATTATTCAGCTGTGTATAAAACTCCTCCATCCAAGATTAAGGAAAGAAAAAAAACCCACACAGCTCCACCAAGATTGAGGCAAGAAGAGAAAAGGAAAGGTCTTCCAACATTCTGACAAATTTACATTCACTATAACCCATTTATATTCACTTAAACAGTCACAGGTGTTTATATGAATGCATAACAATGACCTCATAACAGCTTGTGTCTAGGAAAGCCCACCTGTTGTATTTGTAAAAGAAAATCAGGTGCTAAATATGCTTTTGTCTATTTTGCTGATAAAAAGAACTTAAAATGTAAAGCTAAGACACTGAAGAAACATCACTTATTTTGCAAGTGTAGTGTTATATAAGTGTTATATAATTGCTGTACCTTTCTCAGGCACATCTTGCTTTGATTTTGTAGCTATTCATATTTGTTAAGAATATGAATGAGATTTTCCTGGGGAATCAAAAATGCTTACCATGATGCAGGAGCCTTAACTCTGAACATTTCTGTTTCTAAGCCTGAGAGATTCATAGACCACTCCCCATTACAGTTTCACTCTGAAAGTGGCTATCTAGCATAGACTAATCCAGTGGTGAAACTGCACACAAATTCAGCAATCTGAAGGAGTGGCTAATGTAAATTGGCCATAAGTTCTTCCACAGAAATTAATCTCCCTGGGATTCAATAAACTCCATGCAAGAATAGCGCTATTCCTGCATGGAGTAGTTTGCATCCATGTAGCCACAGCAGCACACCTTGCATATTCACGAAGGTGCACTGCTGTTTAAGCTACATGGACATGAACCGTGAATGAGTGCAGGGGGCATGTTCAAGTAGTGCACGGACATTGAACACATCCCCTATACTCAGAAAGTGCCATACGGCACTTTCTAATCATGATCCGGCATAATATTAGAGATTTTTTCTAATATTATGCCAGTATTTCAGTGTCCACGGGCACTGAAATGAAATAAGTGATCATTTCAGCGTCTGCGGACACTGAAATACATATGGCAGCAGGAAAGCAATGCAAGGGGTATATGATAGGTTCTGTGACATACCCCCTGCATTTTAAAAGTGCCGTATGACACCTTGCAACCTGCTAAAGCAGGAAATGTGCACAAAGGCACAAATAATACGGGATAAAGCCCACTTAAATATTTCCCTCACACACTTAAATAAGTGACTAGAAAACAGGATATGCATTAGCATGAATTTCTGAAGGATAGAAGCCTGAAAGTCAAATGTATGCCATTATTTCCTGACTGGAGTCCTCAATGACTTGTCAGAAAACCACAATACTCACTATGTAACATAATAATATAACAATAATATAACAGATATTTTTTTTACATCCTAAGGGATGTTTAAGCATAGCTAAGCATGTGTGCGCATTAAGGCCCTCCACTTAGCATCGCTTAAACATCCCATAGCAGATAAATAAAAATATACAGCTGAAATTGATAAGCTGAGATAGTGTAGTGGTTAGAGTCCCGCCTTTACATGCAGGCATTCACGGCTTAAGTACCAAGACAAGCAAGTTATTTTGATATGGAAAAGCAGTGTTAAAATTATTTTTTTTACACTTAAATGATGTAGTAACTGCGTTTTGTCAAACAGAGAAGTTTTGCTGGTGTAAAATGGAAGTGTGAGTGCATATAACGTGAAATCACCCATGTATACACAAGTGTCCCATACAGTATAGCCACACCCCCTCACTAATGTAATGAAAGCACATAGAGGGACGTCATGTAAAGTAAATCATATACCCCTACTAAATGAAGCCATCATCCTGATATTTTTTTAAAATGAAAAGTAAGCAATGGTCAGCAATGCCCAGCTATGCTTGCCAGGTTTTAGCATCCCTTACCTGTGATTGCTAAGCAGTGCTCATCAATTACCTCTTTAAGCACTGTTCAACCCAGCTTAGTGGGTTTGTGCATTGCTAAGCTGTGCTCAGCATTTTCAAAATGGTCTAATGACATTAAAGGGCAGGACTATGGCCATATTTAAACCATGCAGGTGGGAATACAGCCATAACCTGTTTAGTTTGATCTCTGCAGGAACATGTCTGGCATTGGAGAGGAAGTGCACTTTTGCTTGCAGCTCTGGAGGATTTAGGAATCCAGGGTCATGACTGGACTCCTTGTCAAAAACCATGATGAGAGACTGCTGCAAGGCCAGTATCAGGGCTCACAATACAAAATGGAGACCTGGGACTGTCTCGCATGTGATCATACCAGTGCTACTGGCATCCCCAGACTGGTCAGCAGGTACGGCACCACTATGCTGGCCTAAAGCGGAGGAAGGGGGCACTCTTGGCCCAGTGGATCCAAGATGCATGGGCACAGAATGTTCCAGTAGTGAGTAAGTATCACTATCGAGTAGGTTGTAGCAAATACTAGCCTGAGAATGTGATAGACAGGTATGCATAATGTTTGTTTCTTTCCTCTACAGCTGCAGCAAAGTGGGCTTTGAACATTGAAGCCCATGGTGTCAGACTGCTGAGGCTGCACCGACAGGCTGGTGAATACAAATCTATTTTGCAGTATATTTTTCAAATAGCTAAGAAGGAGTACATTGCTTACTGCTGGTAGGTATACTGTTACTGTGTGAACTGAATAAGTAAAAAAAGTTTGACAGAGTAATATTGATGTGCAATAAAACTAACTAAAACAAACTGTTGTGTGTATTCTGGTATGTTGTTGTAGACCTTTAGAATGTATACAGATGCTTCACAGCAAATGTGACTGTGATAGCATACATTAACTGAGCATCTTCTGTGAATGTGCTGTAAGAAAACTGTAGATGGTGGAGCTGTAAAAGAAGGTATAACCGAAATGTGAAATATATACTGCACTAAGCTCTGAACCCTGACTAGTAACATGTAAAGGTTTAAATTGTGTTCCAGCCATCATTGCCTTGTGTTAACCTTTGCTTTCCAGATTGTAGTAATCCAAAGGATGAATGCACAGTACAATAACTATCTGTCATCCATTCATCACAGGATTACAAGTTCAGACTGTGTAACCCAGAGACTATTAGACAGAAGCCAGTGAAGCTTGAAATAGCAGTTCCCCAGTAGCTCAGTATGATGAGAAATAGCTTAGTTGTTACTTTTGCACACTCAGACATGGTTCAAATCCAGGGAGTGTTACTAAGATGTGTGCAGATCTATACACAAGGAATCAGGAATAAATGTAAAAACAGTCAGGCAGTGTTAACAGAGATTTTCTACACAGGTTGTACAGGTAAGTAAATGTTGATAGCAGCTGTATGAAGGGTATACTAATAAACTGTGTACAACTGTTCAACTGTCCCACCACATGCCTGCAAATGACAGCAGGGTAGGTGCATACAACATGCGCTCTTCCCGATACATGTCTCTCAAGTGTCACGCTGTCATGGCTAGTGTTTACTGCTGCCAATAACCCTGGACACAGATAAGAAACCAGTTGAAATATGCCAGTAGCACACTCACATAACAGCACTTCAGGGTACCCCCTTCTGTGCCAGATATGTAACCCTGACATGTACAAGTCCCCTCTAGCCATGTACACAGAGGTGTCACAGTTTTCCCCATACCATTCCAGGCTGACAGTTTAATAGGTATGTTTGTGCTACAGAAGCTATGGGCCATAGGCAGATGTAAAGTGAGGGCAGACCCATAGAGTATTGAGCAGTACTGTTGTGAAAAATAGAAGCATAAGCAGTTGTTAATGGACTTTTTGTCTCTCCCTCCACCCCTCATTTGGATCCATACTAAAATTCATATACTATGAGTATGTTTTACTCCAAACCTAATGTTGTGACTTATGTTATATTAATGTTCATATATCTGATTGTTTGCATGTTAACATTCCTTGTTCAAATAACATTGTTGGTGGCCTGTTGCCATCAATGTTACTGGCATGCTGTTATGATGCATACTGTTGTTCCATTTATGCATGTGTTTGTTTTGCTATGCAACTGTTTCAGATCTGTTTTATGGGGTTAATTGGAACACCCATGCATGCTGTTATAACTAATTTGGAAATGTGTTGTTCATGACTAACCAACATATTCTTTAAAACCTCAACACCATAGCACATTTGGGAAGGCAGATACTGGTGGATCTGCCTGTCCCACCTCATCTGGATGTGGCACCAGGGCCCAGTACATCTAGAATCCAACCCAAGCCTTCCATGTTTGCTGGTTGTGCACCACCTTCAGGTGGAACTGCCTCAGGGGACAGGGCCCATCCCCCCTGGCAGCGGGCACAGACAGGAGCCTGTCACCCACAGTCAGGTCCAGGGTTTGGTGCACAGCACCATCTCAACAGAGTTGGGTGGGCAGCTGCACCATATTGAGGGCCATCTGGTGCACCTCAAGGTGCAGGCCACCCCTCCTGTCCAGCCCCCAGCACAGCCACCTTCAGGGCTGTGAAGGAGCAGTGGTGATTGCCCATGGGTGGGGCCCTAAGTCCCACTATATCCATTTGGGGGCTCATGGGCTTTGGATTCTCAACCACCCTCCCCATCAAAGGTATTTACCCCCCTCATGTGTCATATACTGCCTCTGTCTGCTGTCTTGACTGTCTTGTCCATATGGAAATGCAACCTACAGCACCCAGCCTACCTCCCCAAACATACCTACACCCCTTCCCTAACATCCCACTCTCACCTTAAAAAAAAGGACATCTGTCCCACAAAAAAAAACATTGCCCCACACATAACTCTACATTTTGCCCCTATGTACAGTGAAACTAATCAATTAACCCACTGATTACTCTGCAAATGTCTGTTGCCAACACTCCTCCCTGTGAGGTGTGAGGCTGTAAATTCCAAATTCTATACATGTAATGCACAGCTGTTGCTGCTGAAGAAATATAGAGCTATGGTCCTTTCCTACATCCATCCTGCACATCCCTAGCTGCTTATCATAATGTTTTACCCTCTGCTTGCCCCCATTTCACCATTTTCCTATCACCCTCTTTTCTTTTATTTAAAGAAAATTAGCATGGCTGTAAGTGGGAGTAAGCGGTGCTAAGCAAAGCTAACAGGGCTTAATCTGTTAGCATTGCTTAGCTCCACGCAAAACTGTGCAAACCCACTTACAACTGCTTAAAAGTGCCTTAATCACTCTGTCTCCATCAGCCCAGCAACAAAATAATCAGCCTTGCGAAGTCTCAAACCCAGGATATTGTGCACTACAATCACAGCAACGTACCATTACACCATCTGAGCTATGTGAATCTGTAATTATTTTACAATTCATTCTGGTAATTTAATATTAATGAAGAAAAATAATCATTTCCTAGTCTGGAACCCAGGACTCTGCACAACAGTCACAGCAACATACTTCTACATCATCTGAGCTGTAGGACTTGATAATGTTTTTACAAACATATCATTCACAACAGGCATTCATCATAAGGGGGAATTATATATCTGTAGTACTGTTATAGACATATATACCTATATATGCATACGAATATATATATTGCTATATATATATATATATATATATATATATATATATATATATATATATATATATATTTGTTTGTCATACAGAGATATATAGATAGATAACCAACCTCTTACTGCATCATATCTGCAAAAATCCTGACAAATGGGGAGGGGGGTAAAGGGCAAACAGTATTGACATATTTGAAATATGGCTGTCATACACATAGAAGTATTCTAGAGTGGCATGGTGTGCTTTTACCTACAATGCCAGACAGTTTCCAGGTCTGAAACACAAATGAATGTCAAAATTTACTGATGTCAATGCTTACATCATCCCAGTGATTTCTCAGAAACCCACAACTGTTGTGGCCAACAGACAAAACATATGAGCCACACATCAGGACAGTGTCTAGACATCTGGACAGTGGAGAGGTATGACCACAGTCATGTAACAGAATGTAAAAACCCATGACAGCCACCAACTATGTCAACCAGCACCTTCTGAACCACAGTAAGACCAACATGACACTAACCCAAACCAGCTCTGGCCAATTACTTATGTATATCCAAATATATCATGAACTACAGGGATGGATCCGTAGGGAAAAGCAGATAGTGGTGCATAAATGTCCATCCACAACCATTTGCACCACAGCCACAGCAACATACCAGTACCCCAAATGAACTCTAGAGTAGAACGACTGTTTGAACGAACATATGCTGATTCCCAGTCACACAATACACTGACAGATACTGGCCCAGCTCACAGTGTACTGGGAATCCTGAAGTGCTACAGGACCTTTCTCAGTCTGCCCTTTCAAACATAGACACCTGATAGACCACCAGCAGCCATAACAGCATGCACAGTCAGATAGAAGAGGAGCCATGACACTTAAATGTATCCCCCTCCCTACACACCACAACAAACATGTGCACACTACACTGCTATGCAGTTCTGACAGTCTGTTAACAATTTCTGCACATATGCAGACACCTAACTGTACAGATTCCCACAGACTGTCCAGGCTATATATATATATATATATATATATATATATATATATATATATAGATAGATATATATATATATAAAACCCCTTCTTCATAACATGTCTGGCATTCTGCTACATCACTGGGATGATATCAGGAAGGGAGGCACTAACTAATGATATATCATACCTATCAACCTCTTACTGCATGACATCTGGACAAAGCCTGACATAATTGGGGGACAGAGGCCCACACACAGAGGCATAATTGAAATATTGCTGTTATAAACTGAGAAAGTTGCTGGTGTTACATGGTTTGTTGTAACCTATCATAACTGAGGGATGTGAAGTCAGAAACACAAATGGAAGTTATCATGTACTGACTGCAATACCCAGGGTATGTTATTGATTTGCCAAGGACAACAACTGTCAGAGGAACAGAACAAACATAAAAGTCCAACCTCTGGCCATTCTGTGGATAGCCTTACAGTTGAGAGTTATGTTAACCACATAAAACTGTCAGACTGAGACACACGCAGAATATCCATGTCCACACAAACCCTTTTAAACTAGCATGAATCCAGATGTATAACAGCAATACGTACATTCTGTCCCTAAGTCTGGAACCTTCTCCCCAATGTTGTTGGCTGTCACCACAGTTGAATTTGTAAGAGATATTTCTAACTACCCTCTGTGATGCTATTGTTCACACACCTCCTCAGAGGCAAGGAAAAGGGGCAACGCCCACATGAAGTACTCAGTTATAGGAGTCTGTTGCCATGCCATTAGCTATAGGCATAACAACACAACTGTTCTGCATGCAATTAGCAAGTAGGCGACACCAATTGGTGCACAGGCCATCAGCTGCTCATGAGCATGACCTACAAAAGGCAAGCTGCTGCCTATGCAAAACAGATGTATACTTTACATCTGAGAGATAGAGAGAAAGAGAGAGACAGACACACACACAGACCATGAATAAGATAAAAAGACTCAGAAACTATACTTGGAATAAAAAAAAGGTATGCCAAACAAGTAAGCATGTAATGGAATGCAGTAGGGGGTATTTAATAATAGGAAATAGGACATTTAACAAATATGTCTCAACAAGACTTGCTGTACTGATATATTGCTGATGAGCAACTATGATCATAGCATCTGGATCTGTCTGCAGTGACATAGATCACAGCTCATGGCCCTGAGTTACCCCAGGAAGGGATGGCTCACATATGACTACTACTGGAGTGTCTTTTGGACAATACTGACTGTGACACTGCTAGGCCAGCTACTGGGATGTCGTAGATATCCATATGTTACTTCTGAATGCAGCTATCATAAACATGTTTGTCTCAGAAATCTGAGAGACCTATACAGGGTATGTGCATAATAAACTACTGTTGCGGACATGTGTTGAACTGCATGTGATATACTTAGGTCATACCATTCAACTGCCCAGTGTTATGCATACTGACCATATGTGTACCTCACATTTGCAGTCATTTACTCATAAGAGTTGGGTAGTGTCCCACAAATCACTGACAAATCTGTGAAGACTTACATTAGAACATAATAGCATATGTATGAGTGTCAGACATCCTCCAGGGTAGTTCTATGTTTTAAAAGCCTACTGTGCTATCAACTGACTTGTGTGTTACAGCAATATTATCAAAGTGTCAATAACTTTGGCCCATTGCCCCCCATTTATGTGTGCTGTCCTCTAGATGCCCTGCTCTAACAGGTTGAGAGGTATTAAAACACAAGGCAGGCGGAATTCCGAACTCACAACAATAACACCCACACCCCAATACGAGTCCATAGCGAAAACGCTTTTGTTTGTCTTAAGGAATAAAACTGCGTTAAGGACTACTGGACTGTGGGTGTTATTGTTGTGAGTTCGGAATTCCGCCTGCCTTGTGTTTTAATAGGTTGAGAGGTATGACTGAGCAGGAAGAGTATAAATACAGTGTGCCATACTGACATAGAACAGAAATGTATATCAGGTATTACCTGTACACATGTATGTATGAGTAGGTGTAGCCGGAAGCCTCAAAACAAGAGACATGAAATGCAAAATGTCAGGTAAATAAGCTATACATGTTGTACACATGTGTAATCTTAGTTCAGTGCGTCCAACAGACATAGATTTCCACAGCTACTGGTGGTAGCAAAGCTCTGACACAAACATGGGTACTAGAATAAACATGACTATCCGGTTGAAATTGAAGAGGTGTCCAACTGTGTTATGACCATGTGTCCATGCCTACTACAAACAGCTATATAAGCACCTACATAACTGTATGAACTCAGCAAAACCTGACTTTTAAAACCTGCCTCCACCACGGTGGAGTAATCCCCTTTGGTGGACAGCAGCAATACACAAACCACATAATCGGTTGCTATATTGGTTGTACGAGCACAAGTAGTTGAAGGAACCAACTTCGAAGCAGGTCAACCTTTGTCTGAACAAGCATATAAGGTCACAGGTGTGTCACTGTAAGGCTAACTATGAGTACAAATTAGACACATCCACCAAGGCCAATCACAAGGCTGTCTTCACATATGTCTTTCATCTCAGAGGCAACAACCCAACTCACCCTGTACTGGTGGTCAATCACACCACATACACGCACAGCATAGCTATAGCCATCCTGCTGCAGACATGTAAAAGGAAAACATCACCCCCTGTCCCACCATCAGTATAGGTGAATATGCACAGCACCCACACCCCTTCCCTCATCATCAGGAAGCAGGTACATAATGCCTACTCAAAGGCAACAAAATAAGACTCCATTGGACCTGATAACATTCCTGTCTGCATCCTACATGAACTCAGGCATATGATCCCAGGTCCATTACACACTGTACTCAAGCAAAGTCTGAGCACCATTGCCATCCCATCTGCAAGTAAGATGGCTACTGTTATCCCTCTACAAAAAGGTGAAAGATGAATGTTGGGTTATGCAATTTACTGGCTCTAATGGGGAGAACATGACACATCAGGACCAGGAGTGCAATACAAGCTCATACTGTGCTGATAGTTGACAGGGGTATGATGTGGTCGTACGTGGTCACTAATGATAACAAATGTTGATGTTTAGGTTCTGTAAATAATGTTGACCGATGTATGAGGTCCTGTAATATGTTTTCCTGTTTATGTCTTCCAGGTGACATGCCATGTGTCCATCAGCCACAGTACTCTGCAGCTGAAAATGAGGCTATCATTACCCTAATCATCCAGCACCATGGGGTGATGTTTGGCCGTAGGCCACAGGATCTGCGGGACTGGACTACCTTGTGGGATGAGCTGGTCCACAGGGTGAACAACACTGGCCTCCATGGCTGCACATATGATCAGGTCAGGCATTGTGCAACTGACCTGATACATCATGCCCAGCAAAGGGCTGCTGCTGTAGCCAGGAACTGTAATACTACAAGAGGGGGTCCTGCCACACAGGCCCCACTTACGGCAACAAAGGATCTCCTTGGCAACCTTCTGGTAGCCCCCACACACCAGCCAACACAAAAAACACAAGTCATGGAGGTGGGTGGCACCCAAGCAACAGGCGAGGAGAGTCCAGGTAAGGCCACAGTGCACATCAATTGAATCATGTAGCAGTCATACTGGCTTCTGTAGAGTATCTAGATACCTATGTGATGTCAAACTGCATTTGTGGGTGGGGTTTAGTAATGCACACAAGTGCACATCTGTGGAAACAGACAACAAAATGTGTACTATCAGAGCTTGTACTGAACATGTGCAGGAAAGAAGCATTCATGTTGTACCAATGCTAAATGTGAGTCTGCTGACAATATCTCTTCCCCACAACTACCTAGGTACCACTGGTCTGGATGTGGGACAGCAGCCTGAATATGGTAAGTATGGGATTGTCCTGTTGTGGCTCACTAGTACCCCAGGCATGTTAACGTCATGCATTTTATCATGCACACAACTGTTATTCTCAACCATATTGAGATATCTGCATGTTCACTCATGGTGGGGTAAATGCATTGCATCACAGTGGTCATCACAGGGGCCTATTTGCAGGAGATGTAACATATCTGTAGCATACCTCACAACCTGTCATTGTTAGAAATCTGGACAAAGACTGACAAAATGGGGGGACAAAGGCCCAAAACTAGGGACATATTCTATAATTTAATGTTATACAGTACACACACCTGTTAAAATGCAAGGTATTTGTGATATACAAAAATGAGATCACAATAAAACATTTCCAAACTCTTCCAACCTTTCATGTGACCTATAACCTGTATAATTCAATTTTAAAACAAACAAATCTGTTAGGGGAAACAATTATGACAAATGAATGTACAAGAAGCTAAATGCATAAGTGTGCACAGGCTGAAGCTAATACTGAGTTGAAGCAGCGTTTGATATAATTACAGCATTACATCCTCTTGGGTACACACCTGCCATCAATTACAGAGATTCCTTGATTAGCAGCAAATAATGGTCAGCTGTCCTACCAGGATTTACCTGACATTTACTCAGTTGCCTGCCACAGCAACATCCATGAATTGCATAGAGCTTAAGAAGCAGCCAAGGGATCTCATTTTTGAAAGGTATCAGCTCGGAGAAGGGCACAAAAACATTTCCACAGCATAGGATATGCCATGGAACACAGTGCAGACAGTCATCAAAAGGTGGTGGAAATATGGGGCAACAGTGACATTTCAAAGAAGAGGACATCCCTCCAAATGTGTTGAAGAGACAAGACCCAAACTTGTCAGGGAGGCTGTCAGCAGACCTACAGCAACACTAAAGGAGCTGCTGGAATCTCTGGCAAGTACTGGTTGTGTACTACATGTGACAACAATCTCCAATATTCTCCACATTTCTGGCCTATGGGGTAGGTTTGGAAGATGGAAGCCTTTTCTCACACAGAACAACATCCAGGTCTGGTGAAATTCTCAAGTACAATGCATCAGGTCTCCAAAAAGCATGTAGGAAAATGTGTTATGGTGTAATAAGACCAACGTGGCACTTTGTGGCCACAATTCCAAAAGATTTGTTTGGCACAATAACAGCACTGTGCATCACCAAAAGAACACCATCCCCATGGTGAAGCATGGTGATGGCAGTATCCTGCTTTGGGGTTGTTGTTCATAAGCTGGAAGTGGGCCTTTAGCCAAGGTGGAGGGGATTATGAACAGTTCCATATACCAGTCCCTTTTGGCCCAAAATCTTCATATGTCTGCTAGAAAGCTGTAGATGAAGAGGAATTTCACCTTTTCACATGAAAATCTCCCAAACTAACACCCACATCACAACAAATGGCTTCACCAGAAGACAATCAATGTTTTGGAATGGTCCAGCCACACTCCACACCTACATCCAATAGAAAATCTGTGAGGTGCCCTGAAGAGGGCTGTGCAGAAGAGATGCCCACACAATATGACAGAGTTGGAGGCTTCTGCAAGGGGGAGGGTGCAAATATTGCTAAATTGAGATGTGCCATGCTGATAGACACCTTCCCAAGAGGACTGACTGCTGTTATTACATCAAAAGGTGTTTTAGCAATGCATTAGTTTAAGGGTGTGCACACTCATGCAACCAGCCTATTGTACATATTTCACCTTCTATATGTTACCCATAACTCATGTGTTTGTTCTTCAATTGGATTGCACAGGTTATAAGTCACATTAAAGGTGTCATGGCATGATTTCTGTGGTCTCATGTTATAAATAAGAAAAACCTGGCATGTTAACAGGAGTGTTTACACTTATTATATCCACTGTAAGCTTAGTAGGTTGTTAGTATAACCAGTTTTTGTTTTAACATACATGTACTGTAGATGTTGAAGTGCGAAACTCAAACCATGTCATTAATTAGTGACGCCAATCCTCAAATCATCCCAGTAATGTGTCAGACAAGCACAGGATTTATGAGGAACGGACCAAATATATGAGACACACATCTAGACATTCAGCGAAACTCTGTTCAGTTGAGAGGTATGTTCTGTAGGAGTTGGCATTGTGCTATACAGGTGAACAGCAATAATGTGTACATGGCTGCAGTGTGTGATAGGTGAAGGCCCATCACCTACTAACACTATTCACATATCCCAGAGGTGTATATTAGTAGTAACATTAAGTGGAAATGGCTGCACTCCATGATGTTGAGTGCCTGTCCAGAGTGTGTATGTTGTGGTCTGACTGTGTCCTGAATGTCACCAGTTGGTTATTGTGAGGTCTGTGTAATGCCTTTGTGCCACCTCACCTGAATGTGTCTGTGTGTGTGTTCATGTGTGTGTGTGTGTGTGTGTGTGTGTGTGTGTGTGTGTGTGTGTGTGTGTGTGTGCATGTGGGTGTTATAGTACAGGTATAAATTTACATATGTTGTCTTCCCCTCACAGGTGGACATGGTGGTTGTAGTCCCTCCCACTCAGAATCTGATGTCAGTGTCTCTGCAGAATCTGACAATGATGGTGGTCATAGTGTAGCACAGGTGGTATTGTCAGGGGCTGAATCTGTCCATCGCTTGGCATCACACAGTTATCCACAATGTCCCAGAACCCACTCACAATGCCCACACATACCCCGTTCCCAGCAGCCACATCAAAATACTGAGGTCATGAATAGATGGTGGGGTGAGACCTTGGCAATCCTTGACTGTGGCATGTCTGTATTACAGTGTGTGGTGGGAGATGGGTGTTGGCCACTTGGATGTAGGTCAGCACCAACATCAGCTGAGAGGCTACGGGACCGTGCACCTTCACATTCCCATAGTGGCATTACCACCAGCACTACTGAAGGGGGTGCTGTCGATAAAACAACAGAGCAGGTCATGGACACATAGTCCTGGCCAGTCCTGTCTAGGACACAGATCCAGCAGATAGCAGTCACCATCAGGAAGCAGTACTGCATCTGGCCTCAGGCCTGGTGGTGCCCATGAGACCCCTGGCAGGACCAGTTCCTTTGTCTGTGGCCTGAGATGGTGAACTGTATACTCTTCCATGTATGGTCTACAGCTGTCCAACATACCCCTGTGTAGGGAAGCCAGATGGCGTGACTGTGTGCATACATGCACACACACATCACCATCACAGCCAGGTCACCTCTAGACACACACACCACCTCTGCACAGCCCATTCATAGAACAGCCCTCCAAACACACACACATGATGTCAACTGTATGGTCCAGCCTAAGCCTCTGGCAAACCCACACAACACCCTGTGCATATGATGATACCTATGCCATATCCCTGCCATCCATACCACTGATAGAAGCACATCCTAATATGGTTCTGATGCACAGGGTGAATTAAGTACAGTTTAGTTATGTAATGCTGTGTAAGGTGCTGTCAGCTTGCAATTGTAATGGGTACACTTCAGAGTTTGTGTACCTTTTCAGCCAAGATGCATTATTGGTGGTAGTAGCACTAACTGAATGTAGTCTCACATGATGTTTTCTGTTTGTGTTCTAGGTGTCTGTGCATCAGCAGGAGGTGTTCCTGCAGAAATTGGCAATGAGGGGTATGGCAGAGTGGTAACACATCAATCATGTCAGAGCCATAGTACAGCTGTATACTTATACATTTACCAGGTCTGTGTAACAGTTATTGCATGTGCCACAGGGCTTATAGGATTGAGGGGTGTATACAGGTAAGTCCATGGTGGTTGATGTTGGCAGGCCTTGTGAAGTGGACGATAGTAAGTGTAGTGAGTGGAACACACCTCGGATTGGTAAAACTCACACCCCCAGAGTATATGTTGACCAAACACATAGAGAATACTGTTCCCACAAATACAGTCTCACACACAGTCACACACACACACACACACACACACACACACACACACACACACACACACACACACACACACACACACACAGGATCACAGTTGTCAATGTTGTATTGTGTTTGGAACCCCTACCCATCTAGTTAGAGGTACTACAGTGTTATACAGTTATCGCAGGTGGCATGGAACTAATAGTGTGATGAATGTTCCCAGGTTCCTGTAAAGTAAACAACATCATGTGCCTTTGTAAGGTATGGCAATGGGGTGTGTTCTGGGTGTGGAGGACTCATTAGACTGTCACCTACGAGTCTACACACTCACAAAACTGCTATACACACCAATGCACAGACAATTTCCAGTACTGACATCAGCAGCCCTGCCTATCATGTTATTCATTCCATACTGTTACAAAACTGTTGCATGTGGCACGGGACTTATAGGGCTGAAGAGTATCTGCAAATACCTCTATGGTGGATGTGAACAGTGGCCTTTGTAAAGTGGACTTTGGGATGTGTACTGCGAGTATCATGGCCTAAAATTGTAAACCATGGCCACCCAATGGATATAGTTCTCACTCAAACAGGATACTGTTCTTACACACACACACACACACACACACACACACACACACACACACACACACACACACACACACACACACTTGCCAGCACTGAGATTAGAACCCCTGCAGTGGGTGGTTTTCTTGGTGAGAGTGGACCCAAAATACTCAAACGTACATTTATACACACTTATGCAAATAAATACACTCATACACACATTTGCCGGGACTGAGATTAGCAGCCCTGCCTCTCTTGTAATGCTACTCAATGCCAGAAGTCTAAATCTCAAAATGCACTCACTCAAGGCACTCCTTAAAATGGAGAACATTGATATCTGTGCAGTGACTAAGACCTGGTTCAAGGAACCAGAGAGCACCACTGCACTACCAGGCTATAACTCATACAAAACTTTTCGGCCATGTAACCTGGACCGAAACACCAAAGGCGGAGGTGTGTCCATATTCATTAAGAATATCCACACCTCCAGGCTAGCTGCTCAGTATAATGCAGCCAAGGTTATCCAAGTGCAACTAACTCTGGGCAAAACTACAATCCAAATTGTAGCATGCTACAGATCCCCCACCATGCCCCAGGATTCCCACTCCTCTTTTCTTGATGTACTGGAAAATATTAGGGTTTAACCAAACACCCTAATAATGGGCAACTTCAACTACCCCACCATTAACTGGGAAAACTACTCGTGTACCAACTCCTTAGCTCAACGCTTTCTGGAATTCATAAACTCCAATGACCTAGATCAACTTATCCACACCCCCACCAGGGGCAACAATATCCTAGACCTAGTCATTACCAACATGAATGACCGGTGTTCCACACCTGAAGTCAACTCCTCGTTGGTCCGATCCGACCATAAGCTAATCACCCTTAATATCCACATCCCGCCCCCACCCCCCATTAAGGAAGCCACAGTAAAAAATTTCTCCAAAGCCAACTTCATGCTTCTTAAGTCAGAAGTGGCGAACATTATGACACCCATGCAGATGGACAATACAGTTACAGCTGATGAATCCTACACAAGTGGTGTACTTCATGACACCCATGCAGATGGACAATAAATTTACAACTGCTGAATCCTACACAAATGCACTTTATAAGCACTTACACGAGTGCATGGATCTTGCTATCCCAAACAGAACCAAGACGCTATCCTACAAAAAAAGGAAGCCAATCTGGTGGTGCCCTGCCATAAACAAACTGTACAACAGAAGGAAGAAACCGTTGCAAAAGAGAGTAAAATCTCATGAGTGGAGGAGCTCCCTGGTCAGCCTCAGTAAGAAGCTGAGATCCCTTATAAGATCCTCCAAAGCTAGCTACGAAAACAAAATTGCCACTAATTCCAAGGACAACCACAAAGCATTCTGTAGCTATGTCAAGAATATCAATGACAACACCCAGATCTGCTCTGAGCTACAGCCCAAAGGCACGAAAATTACAGAACCAACTGATATTGCCAACATCCTGGCAGATAGGTTCAGTGTTAACTTTACCCCCCCCCACCCCCTAAGGGGCCCATATCTATACAGGAAGAATGCAGAGTCTCTGTAATCACAACTATGCAGGTAAAAGCTGCACTCTCTAAAGCCAAAAACACAGCATCCATGGGATCGGACAACATCCCAGGCTGCATTTTACATGAACTTCAGAATGAACTGGCTCCCCACTTAAGCACCATGTTCAATAATAGCCTCGCATCAGGCTTTGTGCCCACAGAATAGCACACAGCAACAGTTATCCCACTCCACAAAGGGGGAGCCACCACTGATCCCGGGAACTATCGACCTATTAGTCTGACGAGCCTGATCCGCAAGGCCATGGAACGTATCATCATGGAACTCATAAGCAAAGACATTGGTAACCTCCAAACTCTGGATCCCACCTAGTTCAGGTTTGTGAAAGGCAGATCATGCCTCCTGAACCTGATTGACTTCTTTGAGGCAGTCAACAAGGCCGTAGATGAGGGTAAGGTAGTTCACACAGCCTATCTTGACCTCGCCAAGGCTTTTGACACCATCCCCCATTCTGGAATTATAGCTAAACTCACTAAACTAGGTATAAATTCCTACATCACAAGATGGGTTGCCAACTGGCTCACTGACAGAATCCACACTGTAAAAGTTGCAGACTCCAAATCTGACCTCAAAGCAGTGACAAGTGGAGTACCACAGGGTTCCGTCCTGGGATCTCTCCTGTTTGGTATCTACTTCTCTGAAGTACAGGCTAACACAGAAGGCCTCTGGCTAACAAAGTTTGCAGATGACTGCAAACTAGGAGCCATAGTCAAGTCCCCAAATGATGTGGACATCCTACAGAAGGGCCTCACTGAGACAGATGCCTGGTGTCAGAGCCATGGCCTCAAGCACAATGCCAAAAAGTGCAGTGTCATCCCCTTTGGTAAAAACTCTGTACCCATGAACTACCACATAGGCAGCAATCTACTTAACACCGAATGCGTGATAAGAGACCTTGGGACCCAGGTGGACAGTATTCTCTCCTTTGATAGTCACATCGCCACAGTAGTCAGTAAGTCCTTCTACGTGGCACACCTCATCATAAAAGGGTTCTCATCCAGGAAAAAAGGTCATTGTTCCTCTCTACTCGACACTCATTAGACCCATTATAGAGTACAGTGCCACTTTTGGAATGTACCTCACAAGACATCTGCAGCAGCTGGAAAGGCCACAGAAGTACCTCACAAAGAGGATTACTGGCCTCAAACAAATGCCCTACACTGACCGCCTCAAAAAACTCCAGCTTTACTCCATAGCATATCTCCTACTCCGAGGTGATCTCTGCCTAACATATAAAGCTATGTCAAACCCAGAGCTGTTAGACATACTACACCTAAAGAAATCCCAATCCCTCTGAGCTACATGCTCTAGGGACCTAAACCTTGTCACCACAATAAACAGGACATGCTGGAGGGATAGAATCCTGTCACAGAGACTTCCCATACTCTGGAACAGGCTACCCATCTATGTCAACCAAAGTTCTTCATTAGCACGCTTCAAGAAAAATCTTAATGAGTGGATGGGAAATAGGAAATACACCCTGGGGATCACTTCTGTGTCTCTGCTCAATAGTGGCACAGGAAAATAACTTTCTTTGCTTGGCATAAGCCAGGGAACCTTGTTGGCTAGGCTTACATAGGCCTTTGGGCCAATAGCCTAGTACCTACCTATGAACCTATGAACCTAATCCATACTGTTACATACTTCCTACACACAGCATGGAGCTTAATGGGCTGAATAGTGTCAACAGATAACTCTATGGTTGATGAAAACAGCAGACCTTGTAAAGTGGACCTTGGGATGTGTACTGGGAGTACTACAGCCTAAAAATGTGAAACCCACTCTCACAATGGATATAGTTCTCGGGTCTATATTATCATATCGCATGCTCAGAAGAGCGAATGACAGATAATCGACCCCAAGTAAGTGAAAGCTTACAATGTCGAAACTTCAGAATAGTGATTATTTTCTAATGGAAAACAATCGCTGTTCTGAAACAAAAAAACAAACAAACAAAAAAAAAAACAGTAAAAGATTACTTAACATGGGGGGCTTTTCCCCCCATACCCACCTACTTAAATATACCAACTCCGAGATTGCACTACAGTGCCAAAAAGGCAAACACTTTTATACACGCTAATGCACACATACACATTTGCCAATACTGAGTGCCACAGGTTTATAGCTTCATAGGTGTGTACTAGGTTAATAACCATGGAGGCTTTACAAGCCTAGCCCATGGGAATACCTTGCCATCATGCCACCTGACAATAGTCCCCAGTGTGTCTAATGATTATAGCCACTGGAGTGATCCCTGGTGTGGTATTTCCATTCACCATTCACCATCCAGATTTCTCTTGAAGAGGCCAGTGAGGTGCTCTGCTTGATATGTATGTGAAGTCTATTCCATAGTGTGGGCTGTGTCTGGGTTGTGAACCTGTCCCTCCAGCATGCTCTGTTGATTGTAGAAATGGGGTTGGGGTCTCTGGGGCATATGATGTGGACAGATTGGATTCTTCAGATGTAGCATTCCTGACAGAGCTGGGTCAAATGTGGCTGTGTAAGTCAGGCAGGGATTGCCTCTAAGTAGCCAATATGAGACAGAGAATAGTTGGAGTTATTGGAGTCTGTCCATATATGGCAAGTGTTTAAGGCCTAGGATCCTCCTTTTGAGGTACTTATGCAGCCTCTGCTGTTGTTGCATGTGTCCAGTGGGTTACATGCCAACTGAACCATTGTACTCATTGATCAGCCTAATGAGAGGAGAGTACAGGGAGACAATGACGTCTTACTTCATGGATGCAACACCCTTAGTGAGGAGATATGACACATAGGACTTTCTGAACACAGTGGTACTGCGGTGGTCAACAGTGAGCTCACTGTCAACCTGTGTTCCCAGTTCTCTTATAACAATGTCAGTGTTCAGTGGAGTACCATCAATGTAGTAATTCATGGGAACCATATTGTTCCGAAAGGGGGATGGCGGTACATTTTCTGGCATTGAGCTAAAGTCCAGGGTTCTGACACCCATCATAGGTCTCAGTGAGGCCTTTGTGAAGGATGTCAGCATCACGTGGGGAGGTAATAATACCACTCACCTTGCAGTTGACTGCAAACATTGTTAGCCAATGTCCCTTCTTGTTGGGCTGGAATTCAGAGGTGTAGATCCCAAACACAAAGGGACCCTGGACTAAAGCCTGAGGGACTCTACTCATGACTGGTCAGCAGTCTTGCAGGAAGTTCACTGCTTTCATACTGTGGGTTCTATCTATGAGCCAGTTTGCAAGCCACCTAGTGATATAGAGGTTGAGGGCTAACTGAGTGTGTTTGTCCATGATTCCTGAGTGGGGAATGGTATGCAAGGATTAGAAGGGCTGCCTATCTTGTTATTTATTCCATACTGTTACATAATTAATGCACGCGGCACAGAGCTTATAGGGCTGCAGTGTCTACACCTACCTCTACAGCGTGCCTTGGAAAGTGGACATTGGTATGTGTACTGTGTGAGGGACAGCAAAACAATCACAAAACCCACCTCCCTATGATATGGTTCTCACACAAACACCCCCCCAGCTACCCACACACAGCATACTGTTCTCACACACACACACACACACACACACACACACACACACACACACACACACACACACACACACACACACCCACACACACACACACACACACACACACATACGCACACATTTGCAAGGACTGAGATTAGAACCCCTACCTATCTAGTTACTGCTATAACAGTGTTCTGCATTTATGGCATGTGCCATGGAGCTTATAGGGTGAAGGCTGTCCCAAGTTACTTTTAAGGTGAGGAACATCACCGGCCCTTGTAAAGTATGGCAATATGTGATGTAATGGGTGAGGGAGACTACAAAATACTTTAACCTACACATATAGGTTCATAAGTAGGTACTCAGCTATCTGCCAGAAGGCATTTATAAGCCTAGCCAGAATGTGTTGGCTTTCGCCACCCCCTTAGATTAGTTCCCTGTGCCTCTGTCCAGCAGAGCCACTGAAGTGATCCCCGAGGTAAACTTTCTGTTTCTCATCTACTCGTCAAGATTTCTTTTGAAGAGTGTTAGTGAGGAGCTCTGCCTAATGTAGATTGGGATCTTGTTCCAAAGCATGGGAAGTCTCTGGGACAGGAATCTATTCCATTAGCACGTCCTATTTATTGTTGTGGTGAGGTTTAGATCCTAAGAGCGTGTGGCTCATGGGGATAAGGTTTTCTTTAGGTGGAGCATATCCATCAATTCTGGGTTGGACATGGCCTTGTATGTCAGGCAGAGATCACCTCTGAGTAGGCAGTATGCAACCGAGTACAGCTGTAATTTCTTCAGTCGAGCTGCATAGGGCATCTGTTTGAGGCCAGTGATCCTCTTGGTGAGGTACTTTTGTGGTCTTTCCAGCTGTTGCAGGTGTCTGTAAGGTACATCCCAAATGGGGCATTGTACTCTATGATGGGTCTGATGAGTGATGAGTAGAGGGGCACAATGACCTCTTTTGATCTGGATGTGAACCCTTTTGTGATTAGGTGGGCCACGTACAAGGATTTTCTACCCACTTTGGCAATGTGATTATCAAAGGTGAGATTACTATCTGCTTGGGTCCCCAGATCCCTTATTACATCTTCCATATTTAGGGGACTACCACCTATGTGGTAGTTTGTGGGTACTTTGTTTTTTCCAAAGGGGATGACTATGCACTTTTTGGCATTTAGCTTGAGGCCATGATTTTGACACCAGGTATCCGTCTCAGTGAGACCTTTTTGGAAGATGTCTGTGTTAGCTGGAGAGTCAATTATAGCCCCTAGTTTGCAGTCATCTGCGAGCTTGGTCAGCCATAGTCCTCCTGTGCTTGCCTGTACCTCTGAGAAGTATATGCCGAACAGGAGGGGTCCTAGAACTGAGCCCTGGGGAACTCCACTTGTAACTGATTTAGAGTTGGACCTAGCTCCTGCAACTCTCACCATGTGGGTTCTGTCCGTGAGCCAGTTGGCAAACCATCTTGTGACGTAGGGGTTTATGTTCAGGCTGGTGAGCTTGTCTATAATACCAGAATGGGAAATGATGTCAAAGGCCTTTGCGAGGTCTAGGTAGGATGTGTGTACCACCTTTCCCTCATCTGTGGCCTTGGTAACTGTCTCAAAGAAGTCCACCAGGTTTAGGAGGCATGATCTGCCCTTAAAGCCGAACTAGGTAGGGTCCAGTGTTTGGAGGTTCCCAATGTGTATGTTAATGAGTTCCATGATGATGTGCTCCATAGCCTTGCAGACCAAGCTAGTCAGGCTTATAGGGCAATAGTTCTCGGGGTTTGTTGTGGCTCCACCTTTGTGGAGTGGAATAACCGCTGCGGTGCACCACTCTATGGGTATGTAGCCTGTGGAGAGGCGAGTTTGAACAGTATGTTTAGGTGAGGGATTAGTTCATCTTTGAGCTTGTGTAGGATGCAGCCTGGGACATGGTCCAGTACACACTTACACACACAAATATACCCACACACATTTGCCAGTACTGAGATTAGACCCCCTACCTAACTACTTATCTGTACTACAGTGTTACACAATTATTGTACATGCCACAGAGCTTAAAGGGCTGAGACCTGCCCACAGGTACTTCTAAGCTGACTGACATCTGCAGGACTGCTAAAGTAGGGCAATGGGAAGTATACTGGGTGTAAACAGGCTCAAAATCTTTAACCTACAAAGACACATCTTTACATTTGCCAGGACTGAGATTAGAACCCCTACCTAAATAGTTATTTGTACTATAGTATTATGCAATTATTGCACATGCCACAGAGATTATAGGGCTGAGATATGCCCACTGACATCAGCAGGACTGCTAAAGTAGGGCAATGGGAAGTTTACTGGGTGTGAACAGGCTCAAAATCTTTAACCTACACACACCTTTATTTTTGCCAGGACTGCGATTAGAACCCCTACTTGACTAGTTATTTATACTATAGTGTTACACAATTATCGCATGCAGCACAGAGCTTAGAGGACTGAAGGCTGCCCAAAGGTCCTTCTAAGGTGACTGACATCATCAGGACTGCTAAAGTAGGGCAATGGGAAGTGTACTGGGTGGGAATGGACTAAGACACTTATTTCTACATGTGCATACACACAAACACACACATACACACACACACACACACACACACACACACACACACACACACACACACACACACACACACACACACACATAGGTGATGTGATATTCCAACCCCCATGTCAGTACCATCAAACAATGAATCTCATCTTCATGCTGGCACAATTATTAGGGAAGAACAACACATATCTATTGATTTGTGGGATTTTTTTGAAAAGACGATGTGGTTATGTATGAAACTGAGTATATATTTAGCACTATAGATGTGAAAGAGTTATACAGTGTTATACCACATGATACATGTGAAAAATGGTTCTGTGATTATTGTCGAAGGGCTTAGTACAGGATCTTATCAATATATACGAACAGTTATTAGATATGGTTTTAAAATACAACTTTATTATTTTTAATAAAGGGTATTATCGCCAACAGGAGGGTGTGGCCATGGGGTCAGCTTGTGGGGGCTTTTATGTGAACATTGTAATGTTAGAATGGGAAAAAGCGGTTTCTTTTTCCATCAAATTATTTCACGTATTGTAAGCTTTACATATGCTTTTTGGGTTATATATTTGTTTTATGGAATGGGCCTAGCCACCTCATAGATGAACTCTTAGGATTTATTTATTTTATTTATTTTATTTTATTTTTATTTTATTTTATTTTACATTTGTTGACCGGGAAGATCCGACTGGACACATGTCCATTTTCAGTGGAGGCCCGGGGAGAAAAGCTCAACATTTACAGCAAATAACGTAGGGGATACAAAAGCAAATGTCATACAATTTACAAAGTTCCATATTGTTACATTAATAGCACATAGGAGAAACATAGCATGTGCAATGAGGAAAAGAACATGAGAAATGCATATGACCTAAGGAAGTAACATCTTAGGAGTAGCACTCACAAAGTTCAGTTGTATAGCAGCGGAAATTGTACTATTATATAGTAGGAGGTTGTCAAGCTTCATGTTTTGGGCATCTATTCGATTTGGTAATACAGCGTTAGATCATAAAAGAAAGAGTTTAAGTCCTAGGGATATTCATTAGTTGGAGCGTGGACTTTGGCTTCATAAAGAAGAGTTAGTCTGGGACAGAGCACTGACATAGCCAGTGTGACTTGAAATGGAGTTTTAGATCCTTTTTGAATTGGACCAGGGAGCTTGATAGAGTGAGGTTAGAGGGGAGGGAGATCCATATTTTACCAATAGTGTTGGCAAACAGAGTATCTCCCCCTGAGTTATGGGATTTGACTGTTTGGACAAGTAGCCTATTTGATGAGCGTAGGCAGCTGAGATTAGTGTATGGTATAATAAGGTTTTTCAGTGCTGGAGAGTTGCCAGGTTGTTTGAGAATTTTAAAAGCCTCAAGGAGTTGGTTCAAATGGAGAATGTTTGGCAGTTCAATCCAGCCCAGGTTATTTAGGTTTTGGCAGTGGTGGGTCCTGTAAGGCATGCCAGTTGCAAATCTGGCAATGTTATTATAGCAGCTTTTAAGTTTGTTCAGATCAACTTTATAAAGGTTATTCAGTATGGGGGAGGCATATAGTAGGGTTGAGAGGAGATGTGAGTGGGCGATGGCTACTTTGGCTTTTGGAGTTAGGAAAGATTTTATTTTGTATAGAGACCCTAGTTTCTTGTTAATGGTTTTGATGGTCTGGTTAATGTGCATGTCAAAAATGGTAACTCCAAGAGTTTGGTATGGGAGTCAGGGGAGATGATGGTCCCATTGTTGGATTGTATAGTAAAGGGAGTAGGAGAGGGTTTCTGGGTAGGATGAAAGAGTAGTAGTTTGGTTTTGTTTGGGTTCAGGATCAGGTTTCGGCCTGATAGCCAGTTTTCTACTGTAGTTAAAGTGAGCTGGGTTGTGGATAGTAGGTTGACTAAGGATGTATCAGAGCAGAGTAGTGTAGAGTCATCTGCATATTGAATGCAGACGGCCTGAGGGATGACTGTATGAAGATCATTTATAAAGACTGAAAAGAGAAGAGGTCCTAGTATGGAACCTTGAGGGACCCCTATGGTATTAGGTAAGAGGTGAGAGAGCTGATTCTGCCAGAGTACTGTCTGTTGTCTATTGGAGAGATAAGCATGAAACCAATGAAGGGTTTGGTTGTCTAAGTACAGAGTGTTCAGTGTGTGGAGTAGCAGCTGGTGGTTAACCATGTCAAATGCTTTTGACAGGTCCAGAAAGAGAGCTGAGGATATTTTTTTGTTATTCCAATTATGGTCAATTGTATCAGTGAAGGAAATGAGGGCAGTGGTAGTACTGTGGTGAGGTCTGAAACCATGTTGAGAGTCGGTAAGTAGATTATTCTGGGTGAGGTAATGTAGAAGTTGATTGTGCACACATTTTTCCATGATCTTGGCAAGTGGAGACAATATGGCTATTGGCCTATAGTTTGAAAGGTCTGTAGAGGCGCCACCCTTATGGAGTGGTATTACATAAGATATTTTCCAAATTGAGGGGATAGTAGACTCTGTTATGGTTTGATTAATTAAGATAGAGACTGGGTATGCTATGGCATCTGCAGCTTTTTGCAGGTATTCGGCTGGGAGAAGATCTGCAGAGAGGGTAGTTGACTTTAGTTTCTTCAATAAAGATCGGATCAAGGAAGTAGGAATGGGCTGAAGGTTGAAGGAGAGTGGTGTGCTGGGAAAAGAGCATGTTATTGAGGAGGAGGTAGCGGGTGATTGTTTGGCTAAGGACTGTATGGTCTCAGTAAAGAAGGTATTAAAGGAGTTTGCTACTTTTTCTGTGTTCTCATTGCATAGTGTTGCTGGGGTAGGAGTGGAGGATTTACCTGGATGGAGAAGATTATTAATTCCTGTCCAGAACTTTTGAGGGTTATTTTGGTATTTATATTTTAGTTGGCAGTAATAGTTTTTTTTGTCCAGTGAGATGGCTTTTTTAGTCTCATTTCTGAGCTGTTGGAATTTAATACGATCTAGGGGTAGCCTAGTTGTACGCCACTTATCCCATGCTTTGTTTCTGAGTTTGATTTTGACTTTGGAGTCGTTTGTTAGCCAAGGTGCTAATTGTGATTTTGTTTTGATTAATCTTTTTGGGGCATGAGAGTCAAGTATGGTTAGAAATGTGGTATTAAAATATATTACTGCCTCCTCTAGGGGAAGATCCTTTAGGGTTGACCAATTACAGGATTTGAGTTCTGTTAGGAATTTTGTGATGTCAAAGTTTTTTGTGTTTCTTACAGATCTGTAAGTGGGTGATTTGGGGCTGACTGCTTTGTCTTTTCTTATGTATGTGATGAGATGGTCACTAGTGTCATTGGGAAGAGTCCCGGTCTTGTACATATTAGGGTGACTATTTATGAGTATCCAGTCTAGGATGCTCTCTTTTTGGTTGGGGTTTCCTATTCTGGTGGAGGAGGATATGATCTGTGAGAAGCCATAAAGGTTTAGGTGGATGGTGTTTGTGTCTGATGAGCATAGGTTCCAGTCAATGTTAACATCGCCCAGAACAATTGTTTCTTGAGGGCAGTTATTAGCTAGCCAGTTAAGAATATTTTCAAGTGTGCTAGAGTTATTCCTAGGGGGGATATAGATCACAATTAGATTTATACTTTTTTGTTTGTTTAGTTGCACTTTTAGGGCTAGGATTTCAGCGTTGGAGAACAGGGGAGGTTGAGTGGGGTAAGGTATGACATTTAGTGAGCTTTTATAGAGGACCGCAATGCCGCCTCCTTTTTTCTTTGTACGATCAGCTCTGAGTATGTTATAGCCGGGTGGTAAAATCTCATTATCTTTGGTTGTTGGTTTAAGCCATGTTTCAGTTAGACACAATATGTCGGGGAGATAGGTTGCTAAAAGGGCATGAAGGTTATGTACTTTATTGTTTACGCTTCTTATGTTTAGGTGGTAAATTTGCATGGAATTAGGTGACCTGGGAGAGAAAGGTGGGGTATCGGGTTTGGGGGTGGACAATGGACCTGGGTTAGGGTGGATGTCACCATCTTTAGTTATGTCTTTTCTTAGGTAATCTATTAGTCGCATTAGTTTAAGTAGTAATTTTTGAACATATTTGGATTTAAAATGTTTTAGGTTTGGTTTGTTAAGATACTGGTTGAAAGGTCTAGTTGTTGTAGCGGTTAGATAGTAGGTTGTGAGCTCAGTCATAGGTGAGATAAGTGGGGTGGCGGTTCTATTTTTGGGGTAGTGGAAGCCTGAGTATAGCTTGTCTTCACATCTAGTTAATATATATGGGATGAGTATGAGTGGCAGTATGAGAAGTATAGTTATAAGTCTGGGGTTGAGAGTGGAAGGGATGGAATGCATTGTCCGAGGTTGATGGGCTTATTCTCTAGTGGTATGAATAGGGTTAACAGGATAAGTGGTGTGTGGGTGGTGAGGTAATAGGGAAGTGATTATGTATGGTTGAAAGGGGAGAGGAGGTGTGGCTAAGTTGGTTATAAATGAAGCAGTAGTGGGGGCGGGTGGGATACGGGGGCAGGGTGGGGCGCGGAGCGAGCCCGAGCGAAGTGAGGGCGAGCGGAGCAGGGCTAAAACCGCCTCAAAGTTTCCAAAGGCCAGTGAATAAGGTAAGTATAAAAGTAACCTCTTTACTATTATAGTTCACCAAACATTAAAACAAATCCCTCTTACTATGGAAAATATGAAGTTTGTTTTGGATAAAATTTGTCTAGACGAGTTACTAGAATTGAATTATGTTATAGGGTTTACTGCCGTGAAATGAACCTAGTCCGCACCCTTTTAGTGAACACTATTTAAGCGTTCTTTACACTATAGTCTTAATGAATATTAACCTTGGCCGCTTGTTAATCTTCTGTGGGTCTGTTGTTTAGAGCTTGACCGCTTGTTCTTAGAAAGTGTAGCGACCCTCTTTTAGCAGGACTTGTAGTTTGAGGAGGGGAAATTATGGACAGTACCTGATGGGAGATACGATGGAACAACACAAAGGCTTAAAATTGAAGCTTCTATGGTGATTACACAGTTTCACAGTATGAAACAGTACGATTAAAATTAAAGAAAAATACAGTTTTAGTTATTTAAATTGGATATAACAAATGCTAGTACAACAGCGACAAGAAGAATTTAACATTGACGGTCATATGCAAGTTAAAAATGGTTCCAGTAAGCAAGGCAAATGCTTCTCAATTATATAGCAAGTCAGCAGTAAAATCTTTGTTCTCCTCTGAAAGTTTTTATCTGCTATGCCTTAACAGTAGTCAATATAGTTGAGAAATTTCTATCAACTAGCTAAACATAGTCGCAGATGAGTTATTTTACAGTACACGCTAACTATTATATTGTATCAGGATATCCGAGCTCCACCGGCTCAGAAACAAGTAAATGCAAGATTAAGCTCCAGAAGACCACGTTTATAGACCAGTACTACCTTATTTAAGACTTAGAAATTTTAAGATATTTACAGGAAATATATGTACATCTACTACATCAATGACAAGTAAAGGTAATAACTATTTCCAAAGTCCTTATCTGTGGATACAGCATTGGTGTCTTAGCAGTACGCTAACGCCAGGTGATAACCCAGTTCAGTAATCCTTAGGTACTAGATTTCTACACAAAGAATAACTACCTTCCTTATTAATTAGCAGTTCTATCATCACAAGATTTCACTTTAAGATATTTATAGAGATTATTCACTTTCAATGTCCGTAATTACATACCCTGCTATTGAGGCAAGCGACTAGGTTTGGAGACGCAGCAGTAATTGAAAAATGGCGCCACAGGTAGGGAGATGTATAACCTCAGACACGTCAGAGATGGTGGGAGGAGGCTGATATAGCGGGGCTAAAACCGCCTCAAAGTTTCCAAAGGCCAGTGAATAAGGTAAGTATAAAAGTAACCTCTTTACTATTATAGTTCACCAAACATTAAAACAAATCCCTCTTACTATGGAAAATATGAAGTTTGTTTTGGATAAAATTTGTCTAGACGAGTTACTAGAATTGAATTATGTTATAGGGTTTACTGCCGTGAAATGAACCTAGTCCGCACCCTTTTAGTGAACACTATTTAAGCGTTCTTTACACTATAGTCTTAATGAATATTAACCTTGGCCGCTTGTTAATCTTCTGTGGGTCTGTTGTTTAGAGCTTGACTGCTTGTTCTTAGAAAGTGTAGCGACCCTCTCTTAGCAGGACTTGTAGTTTGAGGAGGGGAAATTATGGTCAGTACCTGATGGGAGACACGATGGAACAACACAAAGGCTTAAAATTGAAGCTTCTATCGTGATTACACAGTTACACAGTATCAAACAGTACGATTAAAATTAAAGAAAAATACAGTCTTAGTTATTTAAATTGGGTATAACAAACGCTAGTACAACAGCGACAAGAAGAATTTAACATTGACGGTCATATGCAATTTAAAATGGTTCCAGTAAGCAAGGCAAATGCTTCTCAATTATATAGCAAGTCAGCAGTAAAATCTTTGTTCTCCCTCTGAAAGTTTTTATCTGCCATGCCTTAACAGTAGTCAATATAGTTGAGAAATTTCTATCAACTAGCTAAACATAGTCGCAGTGGAGTTATTTTACAGTACACGCTAACTATTATATTGTATCAGGATATCCCAGCTCCACCGGGCTTGTAAAACAAGTAAATGCAAGATTAAGCTCCAGAAGACCGCGTTTATAGACCAGTACTACCTTATTTAAGACTTAGAAATTATAAGATATTTACAGGAAATATATGTACATCTACTACATCAATGACAAGTAAAGGTAATAACTATTTCCAAAGTCCTTATCTGTGGATACAGCATTGGCATCTTAGCAGTACGCTAACGCCAGGTGATAACCCAGTTCAGTAATCCTTAGGTACTAGATTTCTACACAAAGAATAACTACCTTCCTTATTAATTAGCAGTTCTATCATCACAAGATGTCACTTTAAGATATTTATAGAGATTATTCACTTTCAATGTCCGTAATTACATACCCTGCTATTGAGGCAAGCGACTAGGTTCGGAGATGCAGCAGTAATTGAAAAATGGCGCCACAGGTAGGGAGATGTATAACCTCAGATACGTCAGAGATGGTGGGAGGGGGCTGATATAGCGGGGCTAAAACCGCCTCAAAGTTTCCAAAGGCCAGTGAATAAGGTAAGTATAAAAGTAACCTCTTTACTATTATAGTTCACCAAACATTAAAACAAATCCCTCTTACTATGGAAAATATGAAGTTTGTTTTGGATAAAATTTGTCTAGATGAGTTACTAGAATTGAATTATGTTATAGGGTTTACTGCCGTGAAATGAACCTAGTCTGCACCCTTTTAGTGAACACTATTTAAGCGTTCTTTACACTATAGTCTTAATGAATATTAACCTTGGCCGCTTGTTAATCTTCTGTGGGTCTGTTGTTTAGAGCTTGACCGCTTGTTCTTAGAAAGTGTAGCGACCCTCTTTTAGCAGGACTTGTAGTTTGAGGAGGGGAAATTATGGACAGTACCTGATGGGAGATACGATGGAACAACACAAAGTCTTAAAATTGAAGCTTCTATCATGATTACACAGTTTCACAGTATCAAACAGTACGATTAAAATTAAAGAAAAATACAGTCTTAGTTATTTTAATTGGGTATAACAAATGCTAGTACAACAGCGACAAGAAGAATTTAACATTGACGGTCATATGCAAGATAAAAATGGTTCCGGTAAGCAAGGCAAATGCTTCTCAATTATATAGCAAGTCAGCAGTAAAATCTTTGTTCTCCCTCTGAAAGTTTTTATCTGCTATGCCTTAACAGTAGTCAATATAGTTGAGAAATTTCTATCAACTAGCTAAACATAGTCGCAGTGGAGTTATTTTACATTACACGCTAACTATTATATTGTATCAGGATATCCCAGCTCCACCGGGCTCGTAAAACAAGTAAATGCAAGATTAAGCTCCAGAAGACCGCGTTTATAGACCAGTACTACCTTATTTAAGATTTAGAAATTATAAGATATTTACAGGAAATATATGTACATCTACTACATCAATGACAAGTAAAGGTAATAACTATTTCCAAAGTCCTTATCTGTGGATACAGCATTGGCATCTTAGCAGTACGCTAACGCCAGGTGATAACCCAGTTCAGTAATCCTTAGGTACTAGATTTCTACACAAAGAATAACTACCTTCCTTATTAATTAGCAGTTCTATCATCACAAGATGTCACTTTAAGATATTTATAGACATTATTCACTTTCAATGTCCGTAATTACATACCCTGCTATTGAGGCAAGCGACTAGGTTCGGAGACACAGCAGTAATTGAAAAATGGCGCCACAGGTAGGGAGATGTATAACCTCAGACACGTCAGAGATGGTGGGAGGGGGCTGATATAGCGGGGCTAAAACCGCCTCAAAGTTTCCAAAGGCCAGTGAATAAGGTAAGTATAAAAGTAACCTCTTTACTATTATAGTTCACCAAACATTAAAACAAATCCCTCTTACTATGGAAAATATGAAGTTTGTTTTGGATAAAATTTGTCTAGATGAGTTACTAGAATTGAATTATGTTATAGGGTTTACTGCCGTGAAATGAACCTAGTCCGCACCCTTTTAGTGAACACTATTTAAGCGTTCTTTACACTATAGTCTTAATGAATATTAACCTTGGCCGCTTGTTAATCTTCTGTGGGTCTGTTGTTTAGAGCTTGACCGCTTGTTCTTAGAAAGTGTAGCGACCCTCTTTTAGCAGGACTTGTAGTTTGAGGAGGGGAAATTATGGACAGTACCTTGGCCGCTTGTTAATCTTCTGTGGGTCTGTTGTTTAGAGCTTGACCGCTTGTTCTTAGAAAGTGTAGCGACCCTCTTTTAGCAGGACTTGTAGTTTGAGGAGGGGAAATTATGGACAGTACCTTGGCTGCTTGTTAATCTTCTGTGGGTTTGTTGTTTAGAGCCTGACCGCTTGTTCTTAGAAAGTGTAGCGACCCTCTTTTAACAGGACTTGTAGTTTGAGGAGGGGAAATTATGGACAGTACCTTGGCCGCTTGTTAATCTTCTGTGGGTCTGTTGTTTAGAGCTTCACCGCTTGTTCTTAGAAAGTGTAGCGACCCTCTTTTAGCAGGACTTGTAGTTTGAGGAGGGGAAATTATGGACAGTACCTTGGCCGCTTGTTAATCTTCTGTGGGTCTGTTGTTTAGAGCTTGACCGCTTGTTCTTAGAAAGTGTAGCGACCCTCTTTTAGCAGGACTTGTAGTTTGAGGAGGGGAAATTATGGACAGTACCTGATGGGAGATACGATGGAACAACACAAAGGCTTAAAATTGAAGCTTCTATGGTGATTACACAGTTTCACAGTATGAAACAGTACGATTAAAATTAAAGAAAAATACAGTTTTAGTTATTTAAATTGGATATAACAAATGCTAGTACAACAGCGACAAGAAGAATTTAACATTGACGGTCATATGCAAGTTAAAAATGGTTCCAGTAAGCAAGGCAAATGCTTCTCAATTATATAGCAAGTCAGCAGTAAAATCTTTGTTCTCCCTCTGAAAGTTTTTATCTGCTATGCCTTAACAGTAGTCAATATAGTTGAGAAATTTCTATCAACTAGCTAAACATAGTCGCAGATGAGTTATTTTACAGTACACGCTAACTATTATATTGTATCAGGATATCCGAGCTCCACCGGGCTCGTAAAACAAGTAAATGCAAGATTAAGCTCCAGAAGACCACGTTTATAGACCAGTACTACCTTATTTAAGACTTAGAAATTTTAAGATATTTACAGGAAATATATGTACATCTACTACATCAATGACAAGTAAAGGTAATAACTATTTCCAAAGTCCTTATCTGTGGATACAGCATTGGTGTCTTAGCAGTACGCTAACGCCAGGTGATAACCCAGTTCAGTAATCCTTAGGTACTAGATTTCTACACAAAGAATAACTACCTTCCTTATTAATTAGCAGTTCTATCATCACAAGATGTCACTTTAAGATATTTATAGAGATTATTCACTTTCAATGTCCGTAATTACATACCCTGCTATTGAGGCAAGCGACTAGGTTTGGAGACGCAGCAGTAATTGAAAAATGGCGCCACAGGTAGGGAGATGTATAACCTCAGACACGTCAGAGATGGTGGGAGGGGGCTGATATAGCGGGGCTAAAACCGCCTCAAAGTTTCCAAAGGCCAGTGAATAAGGTAAGTATAAAAGTAACCTCTTTACTATTATAGTTCACCAAACATTAAAACAAATCCCTCTTACTATGGAAAATATGAAGTTTGTTTTGGATAAAATTTGTCTAGACGAGTTACTAGAATTGAATTATGTTATAGGGTTTACTGCCGTGAAATGAACCTAGTCCGCACCCTTTTAGTGAACACTATTTAAGCGTTCTTTACACTATAGTCTTAATGAATATTAACCTTGGCCGCACAGGTAGGGAGATGTATAACCTCAGATACGTCAGAGATGGTGGGAGGGGGCTGATATAGCGGGGCTAAAACCGCCTCAAAGTTTCCAAAGGCCAGTGAATAAGGTAAGTATAAAAGTAACCTCTTTACTATTATAGTTCACCAAACATTAAAACAAATCCCTCTTACTATGGAAAATATGAAGTTTGTTTTGGATAAAATTTGTCTAGATGAGTTACTAGAATTGAATTATGTTATAGGGTTTACTGCCGTGAAATGAACCTAGTCTGTACCCTTTTAGTGAACACTATTTAAGCGTTCTTTACACTATAGTCTTAATGAATATTAACCTTGGCCGCTTGTTAATCTTCTGTGGGTCTGTTGTTTAGAGCTTGACCGCTTGTTCTTAGAAAGTGTAGCGACCCTCTTTAGCAGGACTTGTAGTTTGAGGAGGGAAATTATGGACAGTACCTGATGGGAGATACGATGGAACAACACAAAGTCTTAAAATTGAAGCTTCTATCATGATTACACAGTTTCACAGTATCAAACAGTACGATTAAAATTAAAGAAAAATACAGTCTTAGTTATTTTAATTGGGTATAACAAATGCTAGTACAACAGCGACAAGAAGAATTTAACATTGACGGTCATATGCAAGATAAAAATGGTTCCGGTAAGCAAGGCAAATGCTTCTCAATTATATAGCAAGTCAGAAGTAAAATCTTTGTTCTCCCTCTGAAAGTTTTTATCTGCTATGCCTTAACAGTAGTCAATATAGTTGAGAAATTTCTATCAACTAGCTAAACATAGTCGCAGTGGAGTTATTTTACATTACACGCTAACTATTATATTGTATCAGGATATCCCAGCTCCACCGGGCTCAGAAACAAGTAAATGCAAGATTAAGCTCCAGAAGACCGCGTTTATAGACCAGTACTACCTTATTTAAGATTTAGAAATTATAAGATATTTACAGGAAATATATGTACATCTACTACATCAATGACAAGTAAAGGTAATAACTATTTCCAAAGTCCTTATCTGTGGATACAGCATTGGCATCTTAGCAGTACGCTAACGCCAGGTGATAACCCAGTTCAGTAATCCTTAGGTACTAGATTTCTACACAAAGAATAACTACCTTCCTTATTAATTAGCAGTTCTATCATCACAAGATGTCACTTTAAGATATTTATAGACATTATTCACTTTCAATGTCCGTAATTACATACCCTGCTATTGAGGCAAGCGACTAGGTTCGGAGACGCAGCAGTAATTGAAAAATGGCGCCACAGGTAGGGAGATGTATAACCTCAGACACGTCAGAGATGGTGGGAGGGGGCTGATATAGCGGGGCTAAAACCGCCTCAAAGTTTCCAAAGGCCAGTGAATAAGGTAAGTATAAAAGTAACCTCTTTACTATTATAGTTCACCAAACATTAAAACAAATCCCTCTTACTATGGAAAATATGAAGTTTGTTTTGGATAAAATTTGTCTAGATGAGTTACTAGAATTGAATTATGTTATAGGGTTTACTGCCGTGAAATGAACCTAGTCCGCACCCTTTTAGTGAACACTATTTAAGCGTTCTTTACACTATAGTCTTAATGAATATTAACCTTGGCCGCTTGTTAATCTTCTGTGGGTCTGTTGTTTAGAGCTTGACCGCTTGTTCTTAGAAAGTGTAGCGACCCTCTTTTAGCAGGACTTGTAGTTTGAGGAGGGGAAATTATGGACAGTACCTTGGCCGCTTGTTAATCTTCTGTGGGTCTGTTGTTTAGAGCTTGACCGCTTGTTCTTAGAAAGTGTAGCGACCCTCTTTTAGCAGGACTTGTAGTTTGAGGAGGGGAAATTATGGACAGTACCTTGGCTGCTTGTTAATCTTCTGTGGGTTTGTTGTTTAGAGCTTGACCGCTTGTTCTTAGAAAGTGTAGCGACCCTCTTTTAACAGGACTTGTAGTTTGAGGAGGGGAAATTATGGACAGTACCTTGGCCGCTTGTTAATCTTCTGTGGGTCTGTTGTTTAGAGCTTCACCGCTTGTTCTTAGAAAGTGTAGCGACCCTCTTTTAGCAGGACTTGTAGTTTTTAAGATTTACTCATTCAAGGTCAAGGTTTTTGACACTATCCCCCACTCTGGAATCATAGATAAACTTACTAAGCTGGGCATTAATCCCTACATCACTCAATGGGTTGCAAACTGGCTTACTGACAGAACACACACTGTAAAAAGTAGCCGACTCCAAATCCAGCTCCAGACAAGTGACAAGTGGTGTACTGCAGGGTTCTGTCCTGGGACAACTCTTGTTTGGCATCTACTTCTCTGAAGTACAGGCCAACACTAAGGGACTCTGGCTTACGAAGTTTGTAGATGACTGAAAGCTGGGAGCCATTATTGAATCCCCAAATGATGTGGATATACTACAAAGGGGCCTTACTGAAACAGATGACTGGTGCCAGTGCCATGGGCTCAAGCTAAATGCCAAAAAATGTATAGTTGTCCCCTTTTGGGAAAAAACACATACCTGTGAACTATCACATATGTAGCAGTACACTAAACACCGAAAGTGTGATAAGAGACCTAGGGACACAGGTGGACACTGGTCTCACCTTTGATAACCACATAGCCACAACAGTTACAAAATCCTTCTACATGGCACACCTCATCACTAAGGGCTTTTCACCCAGAAAAAAGGAGGTCATTGTCCCTCTGTACTCATCCCTCATAAGACCCATTATAGAATAAAATGCCCCATTTGGTATCTACCTCACAAGACATCTGCAACAACTAGAAAGGCCACAGAAATATCTCACAAAAAGAAACACAGACCTAAAGCAGATGCCTTATGCTGACCATCTAAAGAAACTCCAGCTCTACTCTGTTGCATATCGCCTACTCAGAGGCGATCCCTGCCTAACATACAAGGCCATGTCAAACCCAGAGTTGTTGGACATGCTACACTTAAAGAAATCCCAATCCCTCTGAGCCACATGCTCCAGGGATCTTAACCTTGTCATCACAATGAATAGAACATGTTGGAGGGATAGGTTCCTGACCCAGAGACTCCCCATGCTCTGAAATAATCTGCCCGTACATGTCAGGCAGAGTGCCTCAATGGCCCTCTTCAAAAGGAACCTTAACGATTGGATAGGAGATAGGAAATTCACCCCAGGGATCACATCAGCAGCCCTGCTAGACAGGGGTCCAGGAAAGTAAATATTTGTGGTAAGCAATAGCCAGGGAATCGTTATGGCTAGGCTTGTATAGCCCCAGGGCCGATAGCCTAGTACCTATCTATGAACCTATGAACCAAGTATATATCGGAACGTTACGTATTCAAATGCCTTTTTGAATTACACTAGTAATCATCCCCAAGCACAATAAAGAGCTGTCATCAAAGGTCAGTTTGTAAAGGCAGCTCATATGTGCACCACCTGGGATGCCTTTTTAGAGGAATGTGAGCTTTTATCACAAATGTTCCTTTTTAAGGGTTATCCTTACACTTTAATTCAGGAACGTGGTCAATAAGTAAATATGAAGTGATTATCTGGCCATTTCAATCCTATTTTAGGGGAAAAAAATTATTATGACTGAAGTTAATAGTTTGTGAAATAATAGTTTGATTAATAATACTTTAATAGATATGGTTAAAATAGATTATGACTATGAGATTTGTAATGAGTTAAAATATACAAATTCATTTATTTTGGTTTTTGGAACGGATAGCACTAGTATAAAAATAGTATGAACAAGAACTGGGCTATTATTGCAAGTGAACATAGTATTTGCAACATATTAAGGGAACAACCGTCTTTTGTTTATAAAAGAGGTTTAAATTTTAAGAATATTTTTGAATGAAGTCAGACACAGAAAAATCCTTGGCGCATGACAAAGTGTGGAACTTGTTCCTTTTATAAATATGTGATGGACACGTGTGAAGTGTTGTTTAATGGTTATCATGTTAAGATTTATGGTAAACCAAATTGTAACGCATCTATTGTTGTTTACTGTGCCATTTGTTTGTCTTGCCCATGTTTTTCATACACAAGACTGAATGTAAGTTAAAGATTAGGATGGCAGAGCATTTTAGTGATATCTATTTGAAAAAAGAAACAAATGCTCTTATGAGACATATTTTATACAATGGTGGCCATTCTTTTAAATTTATAGTGTTGGAAACAATTTCCATATCAGAATGAGGGGGAGCATGGCTCCTTCTGTTGGAAAAAGCAGAACTCAGATGGCAAGTGAGATCTAATGCCTGCTTTTGGCCAGGATTAAATGAGGCAGAATCTATTGTATGTCTCTTGAAATTAAAATCCTTAAAAAGATAGATGTATATATTTATTGTCAATATTTATTGTGATTTGAGTTGTTTTTATGTAGGTATATATGCATTTACTATGTTTTACTTAGGCAAATATGTGTTATTGCATAGTGTTTTTATAGGGGTAGTAAGGGGGTGTGCCTTTAATTATATGTATGTTGTGAAATGATTGGTTATAAGGCATTTAAATAGTCCGTGATGTATTTTATCTTTATCTGAGGAAGTTCCTTTATAGTGTTAATGCTGGAACGAAAGCGCTTATCATATTTTTAAAGTTGTAACATTTGGTATATTCTTATTGGACGTTTGTATTAAAAATTGCTGTTTGTGGCTGAAGACTCCTTGTGGGTGCCGTTTTCTTTGGAGTGAGTTTGAACTTTGTTTTTTGTGTGCTACAGCCATACCTTGCAACCTGCTTGTGCAAGATATCTGGAGATAGGCTGCCAGTATGGGGAAAGAATGGGCCAAACACAGGGGAGACTGTAACTATTGCTGTCATCAATGTATGAGTTGCTTGAGTGACAGGGTTTATTCTAGCAGACATTTTCTGACATATGTAATGTTTGACACTGTACTGTACTGTGTCATTACCTACTGACAGGTATAATCAGATCATCACAGTTATTTACTAGAGAAATACAAGATGAATGATGCACATACATATATTATAAGGTAAAAGCTAGACATTCCTGAACAATCTAGCCAGTTGAGAGGTGTGGCTACAGCCAATTGACTGATAAAGCTGTGTAAAAGGTCCATAACCTTGGTGATATCCTGGCTAGGGATCTCCTGGTTGTGCAGTATTCTTCTTACCTCACAGATCATATCCTGGTGTGGCCATATCTGTCAAAATGTGCTGATTCTCACAGATGCATGTCTCATTTATCTGGTCTGTTTCCCTTAACATTGTGGTTTCCTAGCACATTTGTTGAAAATCAGTCATGGTTGCAGTCAGGGAATACTGAAAGAACATTAGAGTTTCAGACTTCACACCCTTGATGACATCCATGCTACTGCACACCCTCTGTTATTCTATCAACTGTCTAACATTACGAGAGCAATATTTCAAATGTGTCCCGATAGCTGGGCCTTTATCCCACTGTTATGTATGGCTTTGTCCAGATTTCTTCCTCTACGAGGTTGCATTCAGTGGAAAGGCCTTACATTTGCATTTTGTTGACTGTGTTATGTTGGTAGTATGGACCCCATGACATTCCCTACAAGGCACTATGGGTGAGGCATGGGCCTTTGCCAGAGGCCTGCAAGCCATGTGAGACTGCTACAGGCCATCTGTGGTGAAGCAGTGCGTTCTGTCACGCATATGTTCTCAGGCTGCCAGGCAGTAGACCCCCCTGGGGTGACAATGGTAAGTGACAGAACGCACTGCTGTGCTACTAGGCACCATACTTCTCTACATATGTGAGCTTGACATCTGGACAAAGCCATGAGTCATTGGGTGACAAAGCCCTAAATATACAGACCATTGTAACTATTGGCCTTACAAACCTGGAAGGGTGAAACAATAACAGATTTTGCATTAACATGCATTCTTCTATGGGGTATGAGGTCTGAGACACTACAATCTATCACTATTTTCTGACTTTAGACTTTTGTGGTTTGCCAGTGATTTGCCAGACAACCACTATTTCAGAATAAAGACACCACCGATATGATGCAAACCTGTGTACATTCTGCAAAAGGTATGGACAGTTGTGAGATATGGTAGCCACTATGTAGGTTACTCTAACCTGTGTACTGTTCATATGTGTGGCCCCCTGTACATGACTTGTCCAGCTTCCTGACAGTAATGGATATTGACATCTGGACAGTGTGTACAATTCCCACCATAGGTGTGGCTGACATGCAATATAGTTGACACTGCATTTCATTGAACACGGCCCCATCTAACACAGTACTGTACCTAGGCCAGTAGGACACAACAGCCATGAGAAGATGCTGGCCACATCCTGACAAGTATTCTCCACAAATATGCATAGCTCATTGGCCCCTGGATATTGTGGACATGCAACAAGTTATCATGATGATTGGGACAGCCCTGACAACATGTGCTCTGCTGCTATTACCCTACAAACGTACATATTACTGCATTTCTATGTGAAAATGGGGGGGGGGGTGCACACTGTCAACAATACACATTTGCAAGGACTGTGTTGGTATTGGCTTTACATTTTGGTTCCATTTAGCATAGTATTGTGCCCCGTCTCTGAGAATAGAGGCATATCACTAGAGACCACAGGTAAGATTGTAATGCCATACAATTGAGTTTCAGACTTCTTACCATTCCAAGAGTCTTACTGCAAGGCCTGCTGTGATATCGCTGTGTAACACTGTAGGGGGACATTCCATCATTGTTGCCATTTGTGTGCCTTTGCCAGCCATTCCTTTATGGTTTTCTATGGCTGATGTGCTGTGTGAGTCTGGGAGTGAGTTTGGGATCACCACAGTGACATCCGTGCATGTGACATATGACCCCCCCACCCCTTAGTTGGCCCCTAACATATACTGCAGTGGGATTTGTCACTTTAAATGATACTGCACAGTGTGGGGAAGCCAGTATTGTATAGACATTTCCTGGTGTCCCACACAGCTGTCAGTTATCTGCTGCTATCCCAGTAGGCCACCCCATTCCCTTGCATGCATGCAGCATTACCATAGATATGCTACCAAAACATACTAATCCATCCAATTATTGTTAAGAAGACTGACTTACCTTGTGCCTGTGGCAGTTGTGAGGACATTGCTTGAGGACCGCCTATGTTGGATGCACACAGTACACTGGCTATGCATGGTAAGTTACAGGTAATGTGATGTGTGTGTCATCCATTTTACTGTGTGTGTGAGTCAGAGAGAGGTGTCAGTCCCTGGGTCCTTACAGTGTCACTTTGTGTGCAATGCATTGCCTCTTTGCCAAGGCCTGGGCATACTGGGCCCACCTCTGTCTGCCTATGAGAGCAGGCTCCTCTGAGTCTCTGTGCCTGTGGGGACCTTGGCAATGGTGGTGGTCTGCGTGGCCCTTCCCTGTGCTGTTCTTGCTGCAGCTGTTTCCGCAGGATCATATTGTGTAGCATGGCACATACTATGAACATGTGTGCACATGTGGCTGGAGAGTACTGCAAGGTTCCACCAGATATGTCAAGGCAGTGGAACCGTGACTTGAGCATCCCAAACATGCACTCTAGAATGATCCTGGTTTGTGCGTGTGCCTCATTATGGTGTTCTTGAGTGCATTTCTGATGGTTGTCATCATCCACAGCTCCAGTGCATAGCCAGCATCCCCCACCAGATGGCCATATGGGATGCCCCCACTGGCAAATGCCTGGTACAGCTGTGACAAATGCCAGATGTGGGAGTCGTGATAGCTTCCAGGGCTACCAGCACACACATTCATGATAATGCCCTGGGCATTGCACATGACCTGACAGTTGATGGAGGGGAAGCCCTTGCGGTTTATGTAGACCCTACCCTGTTCACCAGGTGGTACTTTGATGTGGATGTGCATGAAGTCTATTTCACCCAATACCTCCGGGTATTCTGTTACATGGTGGAAGAGATGCATATTGCCGGTCCTCTCCTCACAGGTGTTGGGGAAGTAAATGTGCTCACCGGCATGTGGTAGCATGGCATCCAGGAAATGGTGGAGTACCCTGGATGCAGATGCCTGTGAGACCCCCATCATGTCCCCAGTACATCTTTGGAAAGTACCTGTAGCTAGTATTCTTAAGGCTACACATACCTTCGTATCCACTGGGATGGGTTTTCCTCTGTTGGCTGTGGGTCTGATTTGAGGCCGGCACAGCTTGATGATTTGCTGTAGTATGTCTCTGTCCACCCTATAGTGCTCCACTGTCTCCAGTTCATGTAGCCCCTGATAAGTTACCCTGGGTCTGAGCACTCTTCTCCTTCTCCTTGATCTGTGGTGGTTGTCAGCATTATCCTCCTCACTGCCCTCAGCCTCTAGCATATACTGATAGATCAAAGCAATGGCAGCACCTAACATTTATAAGGTTAAAATTCCCCCGCATGTGTACACCAATGCTGCAGAGTTTGTGGGAAAAAACAGACAGTAAGGTGTTTCCATAGTTTATACTTTGTGCTGCTGATGCTGCCTGTATGACTTGCTGACTATGATGCATTCCACCTGCTAGCTATATAATCTGTACTTGATTCCTTTTATTCTGCTATTTCCCTTTTTTTCCCCTTTTTTCCATTCTTATTTCCTCCACTTCTAAGCCCCGAGGCGCACCACGCAAACCCTGTGCCCAAATGTAAACAGTCCTGCTATTTCCATTTTTGTTGTTGTTATTGTTGTGTTAGACCCGGTGTGTACCATGCAAACCCATTTAGCTAATGTAAACAGTGAGAAATGGCCCTACCTGGATGTGAACACTCTCTTCATTTCATGGAATAAGTCAATACAGCCTCAAACACACACCCTTGCTTAGCTGTGCTTAGCTAAGCTTATCTGGGGGCCATGGAGCTCCAGTGTGCTTACACCATGCATGACACACCCCCTTTTCATGTCTGCATCTCCTCCTGCTTACACAATCATGTTATAGCACCAACACAGTTAGGTGCAGTTTGGCACTTAAAATGTTTTTGTGATTCAGTCAATTTCCTCTCAATTGCATACCCCACTGCCCTAGTCCCTAGTTACTGCACTACACCAGAGCCTTTCCCCTTAGCAACCACTGTTCACTGGTATTGTTTTGATTATGCATGCCATAGATTATAATGGTAAAATGCAGTTTTCCCTTAAAATTGTGTTTTCACATTTTTTTTCATTTTCGGCACAATCTCATTTGCGAGCCACTACCCTATGCTTAAATGGTCATGATCAACCAAAAAAAAAACAAAAACACTTATTTTTAGAAAAATGAAACACTTTTCCATGCAATGGCCAAATATTTGGCCATTGGCATGCCTAAAGATTATAATAAATGCTTTTATTTGAGCTGTCATGCCTCCATTTTAATTTTTGCAGAACTGTATTCGGCTAGTAGCCAAATACATTTCTGCAACTAACACTATTCTTGCACAGATGCCTGCCTGCTTGCTGAATCACTAATTCACCTTATTTACATGGTTTTCACAAGCAAATGCAGTAATTAGCATTATGCAGTGGTGTCCGTGCAGGAATTTTGTAGGCAGGCTCATGCACATCAGAACAGTAGTGTACTGAATTGCTCAGCGACCATATTCCGTGCAAGAACGGCTACACTGTTCCTGCACAGAGATTTCAGTTTATTGAATCCCAGGGTCTGTCTAATTAATTTTCTCACAAGAAGAAAGAAATGAACACCATTGTAATGACATTCACCCCTTTATCCCTAGGTGAATGGTCATAGTTTGTACAACGCAGCCAAAAAGTATCACTGAGCTGTGTGTGTTCAAATGTGCATGCATGTGTTAGTAGGTACTTGATCACCCCCAGTGCATGGCCTGGTAGATGTAATTCTAACACAATCAGGTATTCGCTACTAATGAGGCATTTCTCAGCTCAACCTTACTTTGTTTCTGAATTACAGATGCTCACTGTCACACTAATTGATTAACCCACATTAGCCAAATTAGTGCTGGCAGTAACAATTTCTTTGATTCATAGGTTAGTACTAGGCTAACTGCCCTTGTGAGCCATTTTAAGCCTAGCCAATTATCCCCTGTGAGATTCAAACCCTGTACTGTGTGTTTGTAAGGCAAACACCTTAACCATTAGGCCACCCTCCCAACCCCAAGGTTTAAGTTATTTTTTACAGATTTTATAAAGAAATGTCTAGGCATTTATGCATACGCTTGTTTAGTAGATACTAGTTTAACTAGTTTATTTTATCAGTACTTTACTATTATATTTAGTGTTAACATTTTTTTATATTTTCCATATAATTAAGTGAAATTACATTATTCTGCTTTTTTGCCTCTTATTAGGATAAGTAAAATGTATATACAATTAAACACTACTTGTTTTAACTTGATTTTCATGCTGAGCTACATTTCTATTTGGAGCTTTATAATATTTGTTTTAAACGTCTTCATTTTTCTTTGCTTAAAATGCTTTTTAAATTTCTTTTCAAAATTTCAAACAGCTAAAATGTACACGAGGATGTAATATTTATGATGCTTTTTAAAGAGTTTTATGCTCAGTAATATGACTCTCCCAGTACTGATTTTAAATGGTGTCAAAGAACTGATGAAGAGAAAGCAACACCTTTAGAGTAAATTGATAACTTACAGAGTTCATGAATATATCTATAAGAAGGTGGATTTATTTTAGAATAGAATAGGTCATATAACACCTCATATACTAATATATTTTACTTCACCTATCAGGTGTTGCTCCAGGTGGTCCAATAACCAAACATTCCTAATTTCATTTCAGGTAGTCTTCTAATGTCTAGAAATGATAAATAAAATCCATGGTGGTTAGTAAGGTACCTCCTTATTATAGTGGCCTTCACAAAATTGAAAACGGTCTTGCTGAAATCGCTATGGCGATACACTTCATGGATTATGCATCTTATATATAGTATAATATGTATATTGTACATTTCACACACACGCACACACATACACACATACACACTTGATCACCAGACAATAAGTAACTCCACGTCACATACAAAATTAAGAGCTGTACACTGCAAACAATAAACATGTAAACTAGGCAGAGGAGAACGGAAATGAAGACTCAGCACACGTTGCAGTAACATGTTGTTAGTATACTGAAGACTCAACCACTCCTCAAAACACACTTGTCCCTTTTTTTTGCCTAAAATTATATACTTGTCCCTCTTCAAACATTTAAGTATGTCACAAGTCAATATGAATGTAGTCAGGAAACAGTATAAACCATTTTACATAAGAACTTGCTACTAAATGTATTCTTTACAAGGGCACTATAATAAGGAAGTACCGTTAGTAATAACTGTGGCAAAAGAAACCTACTACCACATCCCTTACCACACTATTTCAAGATGACCACCTAAAGATCTCCACGCACAAGTATAATACACTTGTGAAAAATTTGCACAAGAAGAAAATCGCATTTTAGTTAGTATGTGTTTTTGTTAATTTTGTAAAATGCCAAACGTAATTAAAAATTAAAGTTGCACATTTTGTTTTGTATTACTACATAAACTGTTTTGTGTATCTCTGCTTGAAGGTTTGTTGCCTCGATCCAGTGCAGAAAAGAACATTTTTTTTGCATTTTAAAGAATTTAAAAGTAATGTAAAATATTTTTTTCAGCCCCACACACATGCTACATTTTATGGAAATCAAGACAAAGAGTGCTTCCACCACCAATCTGATATCACTGAATAATGTTCATTATAGTCACTCACTAGGAAGGGTGAGAGGATTGGTTGTGAGGCCATGTTTATTTATTTTTTTCTTCATGAAAAACAAGAGCAGAATGTGCAAGTTTCACTTCATTTCACCAAACTGCATATAATCTGTAAAAAAGCAATATCTAGTTAAGAGGTAGAAGAGAGGATGCAGGCTGGTTATAGCTAAATATTGTGTTGGGTAAAGTATAACAGACCAATAGTAAATTTAGCTAAAACAAGATGAACTTTATTTGATACCGTACAAGATTAAGAGATAATGTGATGATCAAGAATGAGCAGCCGCATCAGGTTGAGTCACAAATTTCACATGACAGAAGCTAGAAGGACTATAGGGATTAATGTGCAGGTACCACAGAAAGAATACAAGCAACCAATGGTGGTGTTGAACTGCTTTCAAAACATGGCAATTCCACAAGCATCTTTTAGTAAAATCTGTAGGTTTATATCCCTGTCTGAACCTTGGCAGCTCTCTCTTTTGTCATCTCTGACTTTCAAGCTGTTATGTAAAGAATATGGTCCTTCACTAGCAATGAAACTGGATATTCTGACCCACAATTATCACTTACGAAAACCTAGTTAAGGGACTATAAAGGTGAAAATACCAGCACTTAGGTTAGTGACAATGGACAAGGCATAGATAGTCATTAGTTCTACATTACTTGTAGAGCATAAGAATGGATGCTGACCTCATAGGTAAAAGTTCATAGGTAAATGCTAGACAATCATTCCATAGACTATTACAGGCCTAGCCAATAATCAATAGTCAGAACTGAACCCTATAGCTTGTATCTGTGAGGTTAAGACCTTAACCAGTATGCCAACTCCTCTCCCTTGGTATGCTGGCCACACCAGATGATTGAATAACCATAGCTAGAAAGATGTTTAGTATGCAGTTACTGCCATGACTAACATGATTTTCATCTCATATTCTAGTTTTCTAACTTCATAAGCTGTGTACACATAGGCTGTTCAGTGAAATTACATAAAAATTCATAAAAGAATATTGTTCTGACTCTGAGAGTGCTGTGCACCAGTTACATAACAAATGCAGTGTTTGTTAATTCTGTGCCTTGTGGGAGATCTACTAATTCCAGGCTACTATCCTGTCTTTTTATTTATTTACTAATTAATTTGCATGGGCAATGCTTCCTTCCAAAGAGTCGAATACTTGCCAAAAGTTGTTCAAATGACTCCATGTTGCCAGGTTGGTCTTCCATCGTGCAGGTAATTAAAAGATCACAAGTCACTTATACCACAAACAGAAGCCTTTACTGTGTACCATCATGGCAGATTTGACTGGATCCCTTTTGAAATGTTGGCACTTGAAATGCCAAGTGCAGAAAAAAAAATGAAAACAGGAGAAGAGTGAAACTCAAAAACCACTATTCTCATTAAAACTTCTTTTTTTTTTTGGGTGGCAAGATCCCCTTGAGTCAAATATTTTTATTTATTTATTTGACATTTGTTGACTGCGTTAGTCCAACTGGGCAGATACCCTTTTTCAGTAGAGACCTGAGGAGAAAAGCTCTAAAAGTATTATATGAGAAATTAAACCATTATAATAAGTATAATGGTAATAACAAACAGTGTTACAGTATACAGATTTTTTCTTAAGATAGTCACAGTGATAATAATATAATACAGTAGAGCAGTGTACACAATTCAGTGTCATTTTATGCACAGTCACAGTACATATCATACAGATGTGGGACATGAGTAGATTCAAGACTGTATTACAATACTGTGAGAATAAAGGTTATATAAAATAGCCTGCTTTACGGAGTAGAAGAGGAAATAGGGGAAATAGTGGACAGTAGATTAATAGGAAGGAAAAAGGTTAGTTAAGGTGGAGGGGAGAGGTGGATTAATTAAGGTCTATGCAGGGGCAAGTGCAATAGTTAAACAGATTCCTCTGGATTCACGAATCCTCTGTGTAAGACTAAATAAGTCTTACTCGGAAACTGCAGTTGAATGGTATGACGTCAGTGTGCCATGCATATTCATGAGGGCACGCTGACTCCACTCCAAGTCTAACACGGACTGTGGAGGAAGGCAGGGGGTGTGTCTGACTGCCGAGCAGTCCACAGGTCCACGCCCTTGCAAGTGTCTGAATTGTGAAATGTCAACACACATGAGCGAGTCCGCTCAAATGTCTACATATCCAACACTACACTCCCACACATTGTAAACCCCCAGTACAGTTATAAAAAGTAAACATTTAAATTTTTTTTTTCTAATTCCCGATATAGCTGCCCATATTTGCATGTGTTTGTGTGGGTGTGCCCATTGCTTAGCTGCAGTTAGCAATTTCAACATCGAAGAGCATAATAAGAAATGTTTATGTCAATCAAGCCAAGTAGCAATAGTGTAGTGGTAGAGCGTTCGCCCAAAGAGGAGGCATTCCTGGTTTTAGTCCCACCATTCCCCTGTCTATTTTATGTTTTAAATCAGTATATAAAATAATTCCTGACATATATGAATGAAATTTTAGTAAAAAGCATTGAAATTGCCTATGTATTAGTGAACAAAATGTATATATATATATAAATATAAGAAGGTGAGCAGCATTAAGGATATTGACATATAATTGTCCATAGCTAAGCAACGTTTTACCTAGCACAATATAATTGCCCATAGCTAAGCAGTGCTTTACCTAGCGCAATATAATTGCTCATAGCTGAGCAGCACTTTACCTAGTGCAATATAGTTGCCCGTAGTTAAGCAGCGCTTTCCCCAGCGCAATATAGTTGCCCATAGCTAAGCGGCGCTTCACCCAGAGCAATCAGTTTGCGTGGAGGTGCACGCCGTGCCAACCAGTGCACCTTCAGGCAATGTGGAGCAACATAGAGCAAAGTTGCCTAAACACAGCCACACCCCCTAGCCTGTCTGGACAGTAGTAAAATAAAAAGCAATGACAAGGTTCGAACCCAGGACACTGTGCACCATAATCAAAGTACTGAACCACTAAGCCATGACAGCTTAGGATTAGCAGCCACTGTTAACATACATATACTTATAAATGGTAGATTAACCATTGCTAAGCAGGTCTGCAGTCAGCCGAGAATTTTCAAAAACAGCCAATCACAAAAAAGCGTGGGAAATGCGGCATATTTAAGCCCCATAGGCGGGAATACTTGCTATAACTGATTGTAGCTCCCATCTGCAGTTAGAATGGCTGGTGCTGGAGAGGATACTCACTTTTGAGCGCAACGCTGGGGCATCGAGGAGTCAAAATACATGGTTTGGCTCCTTGTCCACCGTCATGAGTCAAGACTCCTGCAGGGCCAGTTCCAAGGGATGGAGTACAAAGCAGAGGCTTGGAACCGGTTAGCTCATGATATCACCAGTGCCACAGGCATCCCTCGGACTGGTGAGCAGGTCCATCACCACCATGCAGACCTGAAGAGATGGAAGCAGGACCTACTGAACCAATGGATACAGGAGGCCCGTGACATGCAAGATGCCCCACTACTGAGTAGGTAGCCATGGAATGCAGTATGTAAGACATGCTAATTTAGTCTATATAATGGATAGGTATGTCTCAATATCCCTTCATTTACTTCACAGCTGCAGGTGTCCATGCTGTGAATCAGCAAGCCTATGCAGATAGGCTGCTAAGGCTGTGCCACCAGGCAGGTTAGTAATTATTCTTCATGTATTGTTATATAAAATAAGTGAGAGAGCCTGAAAGAAAGTGTTGTAGCCCAATAATACAGCCATAAAATGCCCTGAATGATTCCTCTGCATGTACTGTTATATAAAATAAGTCAGAGAGCCAGAAAAAGAGTGTAGTAACCCATTAATAAAGGTAAAATAAGTCCGGAATAATATCTCTGCATGTACTGTCATATAAAATAAGTGAGCGAGCCTGAAAAAAAGAGTGTTGTAATCTATTAATAAAGGTATAATATGTCTTGAATATGACTTCCGTATGCACTGTAATATCAAATAAAGGAGAGAGCCTGTAGAAAAGTGTGTAATGTAATTAATAAAGGTATAATACTTGGAGTGTGTCTGTGTCACTTACTTTGAAATGTTGTTGTACCCTTGCATTATATAAATAGTACTGTTGTATTAAGTGCTGTCAACTGACAGTTGGGCAGTCCCATATAAAGTGGATGATGGAAGTGCCAGTAGCTGTGAAGCATATATACAGTCCTCAACAGTCGGTTAATGGCTGGCATGCATAGGTAAATCTGGCACACGAGTAGCTTGTTAATGTGTTCCCCAGAAATGTGAGTATGCTACATGAAATGTAGGGTTTTGTAGAAATTTAACTGAAAATGTCATGTGAACACATCCAGATATGTAGATATATAAATATAAATAAAATAAATAACTATGTAGCAGTAACATCTGCATCTTGGACAGTTAGTATGTTAGATATAGGTCAGATATATAATGAACTAGCCAAACCCATTACACAACCTAATGCATGTTGCCTAGTGTAATAATACATGTAGGGGATATACACCTGCAGTCAATATGAATGTAGTGTAGACTAAAAGTACTTATAAGATGTTAATGGAGGTTTCTTTCTACACCCTACTGTATGTGCATAAACAATGCAGTTCCACACCTCAATGGGTATGTCTAATCTCAAAACATTTGTTGGGACATATGTCCTATTGTTCTATAAATACCTGCATTTACTTTGATGCATGTGCCCTGTTCAAACACCACAATCTTGGTGGCCTGTTGCCACCAATCATCCCTGCATGCTGTTGAAATGTCCACTGTCGTTCAATATATGCATGTGTTATGCTTGCTGTTCAGCTGTTGGAACCCTGGTGTGTTGGGTTAATGGGAATATTACTGCATGCTGTTACAACTAATTTGGAATGCTGTTGTTTATGTTGTAATTAAACACACCTAATCACAGAACGTATGGGAAGGCTGGTCCCAGCGGACCCACCTGTCCCTCCTCAGCTGGCGATTGCACCTGGCACCAGCAGGTACGGTGCCCAGTCCGGGCTCCCCTCCTCCATTGCTCCTGTGCCACCTTCGGGTGGAAGCGCTGCAGGGGATGGGGCTCATCCCCCCCATGCAAGCGTGGGCGGAGAAGGGCCACCTGTCACCCTCCAAAGGGTCCGGGCTGTGGTGTGTAGGGAGATCCAGTGTTCAGTCGCTGATCCCCTATGCCAGCTCGAGGCAAGAGTGGCATGACTCACGGGTGAGCCTGCCCCTCCTTCGCAGCCCCCAGCACAGCCACCCTCGGGGCTGTGAAGGTGCAGTGGTGACTGCTCATGGGTGGGGATCTCAGTTCCACTGTTACCATCTGTGGGCTCATGAGCTTGCAATGTCCAAACATCCATCCCCATCAATTGTGTTCACCCACCCCATGTGTCATACTCCGCCCATGTATGCATCTTGTTTGTCTTGTCTGTTTACCTCCCCAACCTACCTCCCCAAATATGCCTACTTCCTCTACCTCACTTTGCACTCTCACCTGAAAAAAAAAAAAAGGGCAATCTGTTCCCACAAAAAAAATTACGCCCCATACATAGCTGCCCATTTCACACATGTCCGCTGGACATGTAAACTGATAATTATAATTGGCAGTACAACATACTTTGTTGTCCTCACCCCTCTCTCAGGGGTGGAAGGTTTCAAATTTCACTCCAAATTTATTGCATATGCACAGCTGTTGCTGGTAAAGAAATGGTCAGCTATGGACCTTGTCTACACCCGTCCTGCACATCCCGAGCTTGTTTCCCTACTGTCTTTTCCTCTTTGTGCCCCCTTTTTCACCACTTTCCTATCTCCCCATTTTCTTTTCTTTCAAAGAAATTAGCACGGGGGTTAGCGGGAGTAAGCACTTTTAAGCAGTTGTTAGCAGGTTTGAGCGAGTGTGCGCATGTGTGCGCTTAGCTAAGTATTGCTAAGTGTCACACAAACCTGCTTACAACTGCTTAAAAGTGCCTTAGTCACTCTGCATGACAGGGCCCTTGTTCTGCTGAGCAGCAAAATAAAATACCTCTGTCAGTCTCGAAACCCGGATCTTGGACACACTACACTGCATGAAGTACCACTAGGCCACAGTAGATATACAACAAGTTGGTGCTGTAATAAATATATCATGCATTACAATGAGTGAATGTAAAGGTAAAATAAGAATGTCATAACACAAATCTTGTTTTGTGGATCTTTACCAGCAGTTGTTGTGGAATTGCATGACATGACTGTGAAAAGAGAACCAGCCATTCTAGCAGGAAATAATGTTACAGTAGCACTTTACAAACCCCACACAGTATCAGCGCAGGATAAACACTGGCATATTTGAATAGGGCAGAGGCCATACTTCCCAACTGTGACTGCTTTTCAGGGATGTCCCTGATTTGTAAACAAATGTCAGCTTTGTCCCTCAGAATCCCTCTGAAAAGTACTGACGGTAGGCTGAAAAGTGGGGAATTACACTTAATGAATAATGTCAATAAGTGAGAGTACACACTGCATGCACGTCAGAAAAGGTGTATTAATACATATGCTCTGATTCTCTCATAGTCTCAACTTAATGTCTGTAATATATTACCGGTGTACCCCACTTATATGTACCTTTCCCTGAGGCTGTTCAAATATACACCTGAGTGTATCAGAGGCCTGGCAGAGGCAGAAGCACACAGGCATTTCAGCTTTTCTGCTTACACACTCTGCAAATAGCTTTGGAACGAGTCCCACAAGCATACCCTTACGTAGGAGTACAACACAGAAATATCAAAGGATGTAGCCATGTACTGTTAGCAACCAACTGTGACAATGCCATTGTTCCAGTGCAGAAAAGACTGGTGTGGTGCACAAAGAATTATAGGCTAACCTCTGGCTACCATCTGGATATGTCCACAAGTGGGAGCTACGCAGACAGACTACTTGCCTTGATAGACTAACAGGTACACAGCAACCCTGTATGTATGTTCAGCAAGATAAACATCACACAATAATAGATAATGCTCTCTGTACTTCTGCACCCCTACCCAAAAGAACAATATACCTGTGTATTCAGGCTCTACCAAGGATGTAGGTAGGCATACTCAGTACTAAAATGTGTCCAGTTGTTTGCGCAACCCATGCTAATGTCAACACAAATAAACAACAAACTGTTCAGAAGTGAGGTAATTAATATTTACAGTATAGTAGTTCACAAACAGTTCATGTGCCAGAGGAATACATTGCAATAACTACTTTTGTATGGCAGTTAATTGTCTAATTAGAAAAGAATGTACATACTCCCATGTATCTTGTGTAAGCATTTTGAGGGGTGAGTAAAATTCTACACTGACAAGTGTGTACTAGAAGCAGCAACATTCAGGTTTGAGTACAACATACAAATCACTGGCTACAACCCTAGCTTCAGAGATAAAAAGTATACCAACCTTCTGACTGACACAACGGTGTCCACAGCAAACAAGCATGGGCCCCACTTTGGAAAGCTAAAAGGGCTACGCCTACCTAACCTAGCATTTTATAGCAGTGAGCTGCTATGACAGTGAGTACTGCAATTACCACTCAGCAGGCTGCATGCAATTAGTAAATGGTGGACACCAATTGGTGCAGAGGCCATCACATGCACATGTGCAGATACCTACAAAAGCAGGCTGTACTTGCTGTCTACACATGCAATAATCTCATTGCAGCAAGAGAGAGAGAGAGACAGAGAGACAGAGACAGAGGCAGAGACACAGACACAGACAAAAACAGACAAAGAGACAGAAACAGAGAGACACAGAAAAAGAAAGAGCAACAGACAGAGAAAAAAAAAGATTTCCTTTAAAAACAAATGGAACACAGCAATACAACCGAAAGGTATGTAACACATATGTATTTGCTGGCATGTAGTAGATGTTTATGAAGTGTACTCTACATACTGTGAATCATCCATATGTGGCAGTAGCACGTATCTCTATGTATCTGTACATGTGCATAGGGCAAGGGACACACTGCAACTGCTTGTGAAGGGTGTACATATATACGTTGTTGAAGGTTGTTATGTGCATATTTCTATGTAGGTTGTAGTGTGTGGCAAAGAAAACAGCATGCAGTGCTGGTATATGACATGTGGTGATTAAACGCTGTGGGTATGCTCTGTCAGTTTTGCAGTGTTGCAGCCAGTGAGGCCTGCTAAAGCTACATGGGATGAGGACACCTTCAATGCAGTCTGCACAATACTGTGCAATATTATTACATAACTGTATATCTCACAACTGTCGCATAATTGATATTCCCACCATGAATAGTGGACTGTATATGTGCCTATATGTACAACTACATGTACAGCAATGGATGTTTATATCTATGTATGTATGTATGTCTATATATATATATATATATATATATATATATATATATATATATATATATAGAGAGAGAGAGAGAGATAGATATATAGACATATATATATATATATATATATATATATATATATATATAAAATATAGATATATATAAATATATATAGATATGTAGATATATATATAGATAGAGGGAGAGAGACATGGGGCATACTTACTGCGACAGGTGCCTGGCGACCAAGTAGTCTACCTAACACCGAAGGTGTGATAAGGGAACATGGGAAACAGGTGGACAGTAGCCTCCCCTTTGATAATCACAGTGCCACACTGGTCATGTACACTGTCTAAGTGGTACACGTCATCACAAAAGGTGTGTCATCTAGGGAAATATAGGTCAGTGTTCCCCTCTATTTATCACACTTAAAACCCATTAGAGAGTTCAGTGCCAACTACAGTAACTGGAAAGGCCACAGACATACCCCACAAAGAATAATACCGGCCTCAAACAGATGCCCTATGCAGACCGACTCACAAAACCACAGCTACACTGTGTTGCATAGCGCCTACCCAGAGGTGACCTCTGCCTAACATACTGAGCTGGATTGCTGTTGGTGTGTATGTATGTGTGTGTGTGTGTGTGTGTGTGTGTGTGTGTGTGTGTGTGTGTGTGTGTGTGTGTGTATGTCAGCTTTAGTGAGTAGTGTATTTGTGCTCATGTGTGCTTGTGTGCATGTGTGCATGTGTTCATGTGTGCATGTATGCATATGTTCATGTGTGCATATGTGCATGTGCTCATGCGTTCATGTGTGCATGTGTGCATGTGTGCATGTGTACTAACATCATGTACAGATTGTAAAGTGTGTTTCCTGTCTTCCTCTCACAGGTGCTGAGGTTGTGCTGGTTGAGTGCAGCATGGAACCTGAAGTCACTGCCACAAATAGTGGAAATGATGATACATGTGTTGTAGCACAGGCAGGTTTGATAGGGTCGGTCGTTGGTCCGCCAATCGACAGTACACAGCTTTCCACCCCATCTATGCACGCATTCATACTGCCAATACATCCCTCATCACCAATGGCCTTAGCTGAGGGACAGCATACAGTAGGCATTGACCAGGATAGTGTGGTATCTATGGCACATGCATTCCCTCACAGCAGCCATACCCAGATTCCTGGAACAGTACCACATAGGCAGATGTCCAAGGGTTCTCGTGGGAGCACTGCTGGTCATAATGCCCCTGGCAGATGTGCTCCCACAAGTCTTACAATCTCAGGTATGTTCTGGGCTGTAATGCAGGCACAGGCACATATGGAACGGTACACCAGGCAGGGACTAAGGGCACAGAGGGCCCATAACACCGCTATCAATGACAGTATCCGTGACCTTGCCGATGCCATCCGTAATTACACCGAGGTCATTGATAGATGCTGGGGGGAGACACTAGATGTCCTCTGCAATGTCATGTCCATGGGCCAGGACAGTGCAGGATGGCTGAGACGTCGACGTGGACATATGCCAGCAACATCATCAGCTGGCAGTCGTCGTGGATGACACACAAGTCACAGCCGCTCCTGTAGTGGCAGTACCAGCCCCAGCAATGTTGGGGCTGGGCTGTCAATAGACCATCCTAGAAGACCACGTGCACATGGCTCTGGCCAGTCCCAGCAGGGACATGGGTCCAGTCGACATCCCTCTGCCTCTGATGATAGTATCCAGTCTGGCTTAGTACCCGATACTGTTTGTGGCACCCCTGCCAGGCACAGGTACTGTGTCCATGGCCAGAGATGGTGATCTGTACAGCCTGGCAGGTACAGTCTGTGGCTGTCCCACAACCTCCCGTATTTGGCAGCCACATGGTGGAACTGTGTGCATGCAGACACACACATAAACCAAACACCTAAGGCTAACACATGTACACACACATTACATCAACATTGACCCATGCTGTACTGTTGTCCCTCACACACACACACACACACACACACACACACACACACACACACATGTCGATTGGATGGGTCAGTGTCGGGCTCTGACAAGCCAACAACACACCCTGTGCATATGATGAAACTGTGCCACCTCCTGTCATCTGTAACATTGATGCAGGAGCAGGCTAACATGGTGCTGATGCACAGGGTGACTTAATAGCAGTGTAGCAATGTTAGCATGTTTTCAACAGTAAAGTGTAATGATATCCTTGCAGGTATATCTGAGCAGGCATGATGCATTAAAGCTATGATTATCGATGTAGTATTGTTTAGACCAGTGTTAATTCCAAAAATGTATTGTCCGCCCATGTGCCACTTGGCTGATGTGTGTAGTTCTGGCAGCATGTGTTGGTGAGTGGACAGGTACGTGTGTGATGTGTGCAGTACAGATTTGCAGGTGTACATTTGTGAACATGGTGGAGGTGCACTGTCTGCATGTACATGCATAGTGGACACATGAGAAGGGTGACATACCCTGTATTACACAGTGTTAACACTTCATAGTTTCTATTGGTGGCCAGTATGCATTTTACTACACATATGTTTTAACTTGGATACACGTGTGCATGACATGGTTTGACACTATGCTGTGGGTGATACTGTTACTATCTGTCATTGGTTTGCATTCTGGTAGTATACACAACCTCAACAGCCTGACTATAACCAATCGTTAGATGATGTCTTGACAACTGACACACAGATGTAGGAAACACAGTAGCATTTGGATCCTTCCGGTACTATACTATACCAGTAACCAGTGGTATTGACCGCCACCCATTCCTGGGACCACTCCTGTTTGGCATGTAGCCCTCTTAGGTACAAGCAAACACACTAGGGATATGTCCGTCCACATCTGGTAATGCATACAGTGGCCTACAATGCATTCTCTGGATGAGACACTTATCTTCCACAAGGGTATCATACAGACAGATACCTGTTGTCCAACCCATGCTGTAAAGCTATAAGCCAACTATAGCATAGTCATCCACATTTACTAAACATAGTATCCCGACAGTACCACATAGGTAGTAGCCCACAACATGTAGAAGGGGTACCGATGTGTACATACAGACACGTGTTATGTCATCTGTCCTTTGGTATTCACATTTCCAAAGGTAGTCTGAAGACCCTCGGTGTATCACATAAGCAATAAGGGGTCTGTATGCATATCCACGAAGTTGTTGTACACCTATAATGAATGTCCATTATTGATAGACTTTGTTGTGTTTGAACATGTCTGAAATATACCCCAGGCATGAACCCTCACTCACACTATTCTATAGAAACTGTCATGGGTGTGTGTGACACTGATGACCTAGGCCACAGATCACTACAGTGGCTGGCCTTGTCACAAACATACATATGTGACCTAAGGTCTGAGAAGCAGCAGCACAATCTGTCAAAGGTAACAGATGTATTCATGTAGAAAGCAGGCTTCACACCTATGAACTAATTGAGATCACATGTACATATATGTATTTGCCACACAGATACCTGAAGTGTGCAATGCACATACTGTTGTTTTACTGATATGTCACACAGTAGTAAAAGCAAAACTCACAACACATTGACCAACAGTGTCACACACACACACTCAGCAATTGCAGGATTCAAAGACCTACCTAACTATGTTATGATACTAGAGAAATACGCATGAACACGATGCGCTATATGCTTTACTGGGAGTTTTTATTTCCACTGCTGTATTTGTAGGATGCTGACATCATCAGACTTGCCAAAGAGGAATATACCTCTTTTAAGGTATTTTCCTAGTCTCCAAAAAGGGCACCCCTTTCAAAGGAAATCACACACAAACATACACCCCCCCACACACACACTCAGCAATTGCAGGATTCAAACCCCTATCTAACTATGTCATGATATTATACTAGAGAAGTAAGCATTAACATGATGCACTAGATGCTTTATTGGGAGTTTTTGTTTCCAGTGCTGTATTTGTGGGATGCTGACATCATCAGACTTGCCAAAGAGGAATATACCTCTTTTAAGGTGTTTTCCTAGTCTCCAAAAAGGGCACTCCTCTCAAAGGAAATCACACACAAACATACACCCCCCCCACACACACAGCAATTGCAGGATTCAAACCCCTACCTAACTATGTTATGATACTAGAGAGATACGCATTAACACAACGCACTATATGCTTTACTGGGTGTTTTTGTTTCTCCTGCTGTATTTGTAGGATGCTGACATCATCAGACTAGACATGGTAATGTGTGTGCACTTTGTTTTATGCAATCCCAGGACTGCACCATGGGGGACAGCAGGTGTTAACAGCTTGAACAGGACTCCACAATTCTTAGCTTGTGTGATCTATCTGTGGACCAGTTGCCAATACATCATATGACAATACATATTTATGCACAGATTGTTGATTTTGTGGATACGACATGTGTCTGGGATGTTGGAAAAGGGCTATTCAAAGTCTATGTGGGATGTGTGTAGCTCATTTCAGTGATGTATGTCCTGGGTGGCTGCCTTGCAAACAGTCTAGCAGGTTTGGGAACTATGATCTGCCCATGACCAAACCAAAGTTGGTAGGGTTGTGTGTTTGTAGGCTTCCAATAGCTCTGTTTATGACTTCAGTCATGATGGACTCCATGACCTTGCAGATCAGACTTCATAGGCTTATAAGACTATAGTTCCCATGGTCTGTTGTGCACCACACTTGTGGAGTGTGCCATATGTTGCTGTAACCCATTCAACAGTTTCATATCCTGTAGAGAGGGTGAGGCTCAACAGATTGTTCAGGTGCAGGGTCTGTTTGTTCTGCAGTTCACTTATGACACATATAGGGAAACAATGTAATCCAATTGATGCCATGTTTTCAGCTTTGGAAGGAGCTGTTTACCCATTCTACATGTGATATCTCCTGGTATGATGATAGGGCCTTTTGTCAGTGGGAGGTGGGTATGTATGTATGGGCCTGTCTGACAGGATGTTGGCATTGTCAGTCATTTACAGTTGGCCCTGACTCAGGACATATATGAGTGTATATTGCTATTTATGACATAGCTGAAGGAAGTGTCATGGTTCTGTCTGGACTCCTTCGCAGATAATCTTTCCAAAACACCAACAAACTTAAGCACTAAACCCCTCTTATACTCTTTTACACACTTAACACCCTACTGATCCTTTTTGATCAGTCAAAAAGTATTTCATCATAATATCCTGACATGTCCAAAGGTCAGTTTCATGTGTACTCTCCAGTCCAGCTGGTGAATATGGGAATTTTTAGGCAATGTTACAACTGCCTTATGTACACAGACAACCCTCTCCTCCTACCAACAAACTCAAATATATGTAAGAGATGCAACTATATAGCCAAACTGGAGGCTGAGCTCTCTCGTCCCATGACTGGCAGAGTCTATCAAGAGGAGAAGGTAACCACACACACCACAAATCCAGTCTCACATAGACCTATAGCAACAGCAAACCAAACACAAACACACAAAAACATACTCGGAGGCTCTAAATAAAAACCTGTCTAAGCAGCAGATACCTCCAAAGCAGACACCCAAACAACTGCTACCCCACCACAATACCCACGTATCACATAGTTCACAAAGTCAGTGTGCCACACAGTCACTGCCCTTAAGGCTAAACAACACACCTAATACACTTGTAATAGGTGACTCTATTGTCAGACACACTGACATCCCACTCACCAGGCTGAACAAGGAGAAGGTCACTGTAAGCTGTCTGTCGGGTGCCAGGATCTGCCACATAACACATGCACTCAGGTCACTCCAAAGCAAGTACAAATATGACTCCATCATTGTCCATGCTGGTGTGAATAACCTGAGAAGTACCTCCCTGGACTACATGAAAAGAGACATAGAGGAGCTCTCTGATCATGTAGCCCAGGCCAGTATGACCCTGACCTTGAGTAGCATCTTACCCTCACCAAGAATGATGCCACAGTATAAAGACAAAATGATCAATTTTAACAATTGGCTAACGTATTGGTGTCACTCAAAGGGGATCCAGTGTTTGTCAGCCTGGGATGACATGCTCGACAAGCCACTTTACTTCACCAGGGATGGCTTGCACCTGTCACCCCTGGGCTTTCGAATACTGGCTAAGGATTTTGCCACCTCCATAGTGCCTTTTTTAGGCAAGGCTCAAAAGACAAACCCACCTCCGAAGACAATACAAGGAAAAAGAAACTAAGGGTAATGCTGCTCAACGCCAGAAGTCTAAACCTCAAAATGCATGCACTCGAGGCTCTCCTCAGTATGGAGAATATTGATATCTGTGCAGTAACAGAAACCTGGTTCAAGACTCCCGAAAGCACCCCAGCACTACCAGGTTATACTTCATACCATGCTTTTCAGCCAGAAAACTCGGACCGAACCACAAAAGGAGGGGGAGTATCCATATACATCAAAGATATTCACACCTCCAGGTTAGAAGTACTGCACAAAGCATCTGAGACCATCCATGTGCAACTAACAGTGGGCAAAACTGCCTTTCAGTTTGTAGACTGCTACAGACCACCCTCCCAAACTCAGGAACCCCACTTGGCTTTCCTGAGAACACTGGAGAATATGAAGGTCTCTCCAAACACCATTATATTGGGTGACTTCAACTACCCAAACATTGACTGGGAATACTATTCAACCCCCGACACCCTCATCCAATGGTTCCTAGAATTTATAAACTCAAATGCTATGGAACAACTGGTCACCACCCCCACAAGAGGGGAAAACATATTGGACCTGGTCATCACCAACATGGGGATTCTATGTTCCAAACCAGAGGTATACCCCTCATTGGTAAGATCAGACCATAAATTTATCTCACTGAACATCCATATCCCATCCCCACCCCCAGTCAAGGTAATCTCGGTGAAGAACTTCTCAAAAGCAAACTTCACACTTCTCAAAACTGAGGCGGTATCCTTCAAAGCCCCCGGGCCAGTGGAAAATATGGCTCAAACCGCAGAATCCTTTACAAACGCATTCTATGGACACCTACAGGAATGCATGGATCGTGCTATCCAAAATAAAACCAAGACTCACTCCTCCAAAGGCAGGAGATCTGTCTGGTGGACCCTGGCCATAAATAAGCTATACAACAAAAGGAGGAAGCTGCTACATGATAGAGCAAAATCCCAAAAAGGGAAGGCATCTCTGATCAGTACTAGCAAAAAGCTACGATCCCTCATAAAATCATCTAAGGCCAGCTTCAAAAGAAAAATTGCAGAAGACACTAAAGGCAATCACAAGCCCTTTTTTAGTTATGTCAGGAACCTGGGTGGCAACTCCCAGATATGCTCTGAGTTCGTGCAAAATGACAAAAAATGCACTGAACCCACAGACATTGCCAACATCATGGCAGACAGGTTCAGTGAAAATTTCTCCCCTCATCCCCCCCAAAAGAGCAAATGTCCATCCCAACAGAGTGTAGTCTCCCTGACCTCACAGATGAACAGGTGAGAGCTGCCCTCTCCAAAGCAAAAAACACAGCATCAATGGGACCGGACGGTGTCCCAGGCTGCGTCTTGCACGAGCTTTAAGAAGAACTTAACCCTCACATAAAGTCACTGTTCAATCTCAGACTTACTACAGGATATGCACCCAAGGAATGGTGTACAGCAACAGTGGTCCCGCTCCACAAAGGTGGTGCCACAACGGACCCCGGAAACTATCGCCCTATAAGCCTGACTAGCCTGGTCTGCAAAGCTATGGAGCGTATCATCATGGAACATAAACAAAGACATCAGGAACCTCCAGACACTGGATCCCACACAATTCGGCTTTGTTAAGGGCAGATCTTGCCTCTTGAATCTGGTCAACTTCTTTGAAACAGTTACTAGGGCCATAGACAAAGGGAAGGTAGTCCACACAGCCTACCTGGACCTTGCAAAAGCCTTCGACACAATACCCCACTCGGGCATCATAAATAAGCTCACCAGCTTAAATACCAACCCATATGTCACAAGATGGGTTGCAACTGGCTCAGGGATAGCACTCACATGGTCAGAATTGCAGGTGCCATGCCAGACTCTAAACCAGTTACAAGTGGCATCCCACAAGGCTCAGTCCTGGGACCTCTCTTGTTCGGTATATATTTCTCTGAGGTACAGACTAACACGGGAGGTCTATGGCTGACCAAGTTCGCAGATGACTGCAAACTGGGTGCCATAATCGACTCTCCGGCTGACACAAGCATCCTCCAAAAGGGTCTCACAGAGACGGATAACTGGTGCCAGAGCCATTGCCTAAAGCTAAATGCCAAAAAATGCATAGTCATCCCCTCTGGGAAAAACAAAGTGCCCACAAATTACCACATAGGTGGTAATCCATTAAGTACGGAAGAAGTAATTAGGGATTTGGGGACCCAAGTAGATAGTAATCTCTTCTTTGACAATCATGTTGCCAAAGTGGTTAGAAAGACCTTCTATATAGCCCACCTTATCACGAAAGGTATCACATCTAGATGAAGAGAGGTCATTGTGCCCCTCTACTCATCACTCATCAGGCCCATAATTAAATACAATGCCCCATTTGGGATGTACCTTACCCGACACCTGCAGCAACTGGAAAGACCCCAAAAGTACCTCACCAAGAGGATCAAGGGACTCAAACAGATGCCCTACGCAGTTCGGCTAAAGAAACTCCAGCTCTACTCAGTTGCTTACCGCCAGGGTTGCCAGATTTCCAGCAACCCAGGTAGGGACAAAAAGAAAAAAAGTAGGTCTCTCACGAAGTGAAGACCAAAAAAAGGTCTTGGCCAACTGAAGACCAAAAAAAAAAAAAAAAAAAAAAAAAAGGTCTTTCCAGGCAGTGGAAGAGTCTGTGTCCCTAGTTGGACTGCAGTACGCTGTAAGGAGAGGTCCGTCACGGAGGTTAATAGGGATGGTAGGGAGGCAAACTACACACGCCTTCAAAAAAAAAAATGTACGCTACTTATGTGGCGTTGCACCACCGTTTTGTTGGTGGAGAAGCTTGTGCTTGCTTGTATGGTAGTGTAAGTGAGAAAAGGGATGTGCATAGACCAGAAACACGCCGATTGTGAGGCGATGGAATCAAATGCACTTCGTATGCTTTTTGGGCTAGGAATAGGATAGTGGAGAAAAGCTTAGGTACATGGCTCAGGGACTCTCTATAGTGAGGGCGAAGGTAACAAGCAATTTAGGGCAGCAGCTACTTTGAACGTGCTTGCGATTGCGTTTATGCAAGCATATTGTGGAAGGAGAAAATAAAAGATACTGCAAGGGTTCGGACGTTGCCGTAGTGAGGGCAATGTGCAATGCACAAAAGTAACTCCAGCTATTTGGCGCCTAAGGCTTAGTTGAACACAACAGACGTCAGTTTACAGAAAACAATGATAATGGCTTTTAAATAGGATCAACTATGACATTCAAGCAAGTTTACATGAAATGCTGAAATTTAAGCTAAATAAAATGACCACAGTGTGCTGTAGTTCATACATGAAATATAGCTTATTTACATGAAATGTTAAAACTAAGCTAAATAAAGTAACCACAATATGCTAACTTACCAGGAGGTGATAAGCGAGCAGCTTTGGCTACCGCAGGATCCAGCACAGGGGTTCCTATCTATTTAAATGGGCACCACAAGCCAAAACCTCTATATGTAGAGCTCACTCTGCCTGCAAAATAAACACTGAGCTTCGTGTTTAATGCATTGCAGTTCCGCATTAAAAGAAGCTCGTGTTTTGGCGCTTTTGTTGGCCCGTATGCGGCATGGGCCTCCGTGTTTAGCAATTTTGATTGGCCTTACCGGGGTATACGGGTCAATCAAAAAAAAACAAACAAAGTGGAGGCTGGCCGATGGGATTCCGGGATCAGGCTACTGATCTCGGGACAGTCCCGCCCAAATAGGGACGTCTGGCAACCCTGCTTACCGCCTACTCAGAGGCGATCTGTGCCTGACATATAAAGCCATGTCCAACCCAGAATTAATGGACATGCTCCACCTCAGGATATCTGAATCCCTTAGAGCTACACGCTCCAGGGACTTAAACCTCAACACAGAAATAAATAGGACATGCTGGAGGGACAGATTCATATCCCAGAGGCTCCCCTCACTCTGGAACAAAATCCCAGTCCAAGTTAGGCAGAGCCCCTCACTGACCCTCTTCAAGAGAAATCTTGACGAGTGGATGGGAGATCGTAAGTTTACCCTGGGATCTCTTCTGGGTCCCTGCTAGACAGAGGCACAATAAACTAACTGTAAAAGTGCTATCTTCTGTGACCTACTATTCAAAGGCACAGTCTACTAATCTAAAAGGGTGGCGAAAGTCAAACACACTGTGGCTAGGCTTATAAATGCCCTAGGCAGATAGCCTAGTATCAGCCTATGAACCTATGATAATGTTTGGAGTGCACATTGTTTATTGATGATACTGATTGCAGGTTTTTTATCTTCTTTGCTTTCCCACTTTCTATGAACAACCTAAGTATCTGTAGTACATATTTGATTATGACAGGGTTCCAATATATTATATATGTGTCTGTTGTCATATAACTGTGTGCACAAGGCAGGATTGGTGAATAGTGAGAGGTTCCTGGGGTAACACATGCAACTGCCAGATATGTGTGGCCCACTGCTGTAATCATACATGGCCTAAGTGTGTGAGCATGCCCAGTTTGGCCTTTCATTATTTTGTTGCCTGACATTTGTCTCATTTATTCAAGTGTGTGAGCATGCCCAGTGTGACCTTTCAGTATGTTGCTGTCTGAAGTCCGCTACATTTGTTGACGTGTGTGAACATGTCCAATATTAACATTTATACTATATGTGTGTTGAAAATCAAGTTGTATTTTTACTGCAGGGCTCACCTTTGTGTCATAACTTGACAGGGATTATGCTGTGCCTGCAGGGTTTCCATGAGACACTTTGCATAGACTTATCAACATTTCTTCATACAGGCTGACCAGTGAAATACTGTCATGGTTTAGTGGTTCAGTACTGTGACTATAGTGCACAGTATCCTGGGTTTGAGGACTGTCACTGCTTTATATTTTCATACTGGGCAGACCAGACTGCTTAAGGAACAGTAAAGCATGTTTACCTGCTTTTGCTCAACTATGCCCAACTTTGACCGACCTTGCCCAACATTGCTCATTGTTAACCAACATTGCTGAACGTTGCCCAGTATTGCTCAACATTGCCCAAAGTTGTGCTAGTTAGTGTGTGCAATTTTGTTTACATATACTAAATAGTGGTAAAAGCTGTTTAGCACTGCTTTATATTGCTTAAAACATGGCAATCATGCCTCAGGTGGTGCTGCCTATGTCAGATGCACATAGTACACTCCCTATACATGTTTGAAAACAGGTAGTGTCAAGTTAGGCATCCCTTTTACTATATGTGCGAGTCAGAGAGAGGTATCATTTCCAGGGTTCCTACTGAGCCAGTGTATGTGCTATGCATTGCCTCTTTGCCAAGGCCAAAGCATACTGGGCACGCCTCCTTCTGCCTACTGGGGCAGGCTCAGGTTGTTCCTCCTCCAAGTCATGCTCTGCCTGTGATGGCTTTGGCAATGGTGGGGGTCTGTTTGGCTCGGCCCTATGCTGCTCCTGCTGCAGCTGTTTTCACAGGATTATATTATGTAGCATAGCACATTCCATAACCGGGAAAAGCCGAAAGACACAAACAAACAAAGTAGTTGGTGAGTACTGCTAGGTTCCACCAGATGTGTCCAGGCATTGGAACCGTGACTTGAGCAGCCCAAACACACACTCGATTACATTTCCTGTTTGTGCGTGTGCCTCATTATGGCGTTCCTGTTCAGGTGTGTGTGCATTTCTGATGGGTGTCATCAGTCACGGCTCCAGCGCATATCCAGCATCCCCCACTAGGTGACCATGAGGCATGTCCCCATTGGCAAATGTCTGGTACAGCTGTGTCAGATGCCAGATATGGGAATCATGGTAGCTTCCAGGGCAGCCAGCACACACATTCAGTATTATGCCCTGGGCATCACACACTACCTGGAAGTTGATGGAGGGGAAGCCCTTGTGGTTAAAGTAGGCCCTACCCTGCTCACGGGCTGGTGCTTTGATGCATATGTGTGTGCAGTCTATTGCACCCACTACCTCAGGGTATTCCGCTATTTGCTGGAAAAAGACGCATATTGCTGGCCAGTACCTCATGGGAATTGGGGAAATATACATGATCACTGACATGTGCTGACATGGCATTCAGGAACTGGTGCAGTACCCTGGATGCTGGTGCCTGTGATATCCCCATCATATCACCAGTTGGTCTCTGGAAGGTACCTGTTGCTAGTATTCTTAGGCCAACACATACCTTGGTTTCCACTGGGATGGGTTCCCCTCTGTTGGATCTGTGTGTGAGGCGTGGCCTGCACAGCTCAACAATTTGCTGCAGGAGGTCTCTGTCCACTCTATAGCGCTCCACTATCTCCAGCTCATGTAGCCCCTGGTAGGTTACCCTGGGCCTGTACACTCTTCTCCGTCTCCTCAATGTGGGTTTCTCAGCAGCATTCGCATTGTAACCACCCTCAGCATGTTGCATATGTCGCCTTATAACAGCAATGGCAGCCACTAATATTTCTTTGTCTCAGTAAAGCTTTTTAAGTTTTCACTTCTCTTAGTTTACTGCAGTGTTGCAGTGTCTCTGAGGAAAACATGGTGGAAAGTTGTTTGCAGAGTTTTAAGTGCTGGGCTGGGCTAGTCTACTGCCTGTGTAATTGCCTGATTCTGATTGTTTTCACCTGCTAGCTCTGCTAGTTCTCCTTGGTTAACTTCCTACTATTTGTTGTGCTTCCTTTTCCCTTTCTGTTTCCACAGGGGGCAGCACCGCACACACAAGCGTAAACACGATCACATGCACGCACACGTGCGCACACATGCTTACACGGCCTAACACTTGCTGACTCCTGCTTAAATGCGCGCACACAGGTGCAAACGTGCTTACACACATTTCAACAACCTTACACATACTTACTCTGGCTTAAGCGCACTCACACAGGTGCACACGCACGCACACAGTCTTACTCAGATATACAGGCGCTCACCTGTGCGCAAACACGTTGCAGGCACTTCAACAAGAAACTTTAGTGTTATCCACGGCATACACCTTCAATTTCTTGGCTTTAGGTAGGATACCTGTTGACACACCTCTTCCAGTGATGAGTAACTGACAGCAAACACATGCCACTCTGCTCCAATGAGCTTACATTCTTTCATACATACCCCCTTGTGATGTCACCTATCTTCTACTCTGATACTCCCCTTATCCTACTCTTACACTCCACTGACTTCGCTCATTTGCCATGTAAAATTGAGATTCACTATCCCTACCCTCATTTGCATAGGATTGCCTACTAATGCTTGGTTACATCTCTTAGACTGAGCTTCCCCCCTTAGCAACCTCTACTCAGTAGCCATGTTGTCTTCAGCCTGCCATTCACTTGCATGGAAAATTAAGATTTTCAATAAAATCCCTATTTGTGGCTTTTAAATTTTGGTTTTCTGGTTTTTAAAGCACAGCATGTTTGCGCGGCGCTGCTCTATGCTTAAACTTCGGAGATCGAGGTAAAAAAATATATATTTTTTTTATTTTGCAACGGGGAACATTGCCAATGGCCGTATATTTGGCCATTGGCATGCTTCCTCAACTGGATGCATCCTTTATTTGGAGCTGCCACTGCTCCGTTTTGCTATTTGCAGATCGGTACTCAGTTATCAATGGAGTACATTTCTGCAAATAATACTACTCTTACTCGGACAGGTTAGGATTTCCTGGATCACAAATTTACCTCATTTGCATAGCTTTCAGCAGCAAATGAGGTAATTTGCATAACCTAGCCCTGTCCGTGTAAGAGTCGTTTTAGGAGCTCTCTTGCACGCCCCTGCTGGCTGTTCCTGGATCGCTCGGCAGACATGTTGGCTGCATGGAGTCTTACTCTACACTTAGACTCTGTGCAAGCCTTCGTGAATCTGGCCCATTGTCTTTTAATGTTTTTGAAACAATTTGAATTAGTGATCAGTGTTACGTATAGGGGCAATGTATTCCATGCATTGGTGACAGAGTGATTATAGAGAGGTTTGTCAGTGGTTTTGTTGGTTTATAGACCTGTAGAAGGTTTTCTTCAGAGCTACAAAGTGTACAATTTGGTGTGTAAACAGATATGAGAGTTGAGAGAGCAGGGTAAGAAAGTGGTTGGTTTAAGATGGAATGAGTCATGTGTAGATGAGGCAGTAGTAGTTGATGGTGGATAATATTGAGCATAAAAGCAACAGTGTAAGTAGCAAACAGAGGAATCAGTTTATAGTGTCAGGTACAGTCAAGATAAATAGAGAGGATATAAGTCATGGACAGCAAGGGTGTCAGGTGATACTAGGCACATTTCTGCCCCATTAGTTTAACAACAGAAATTAAGTTATTCTATGATACAGTAGAGCAAAGTTTTGACATGCAGCCTAGATTAGTGCACAATAAAAGTTGAAGTGGTTCAACATACAGCATATCAATATTGTAGAGATACTTGATGAGAAGCTCAAAGAGTTGCAACAGCCAATGAAGAATATGAAATACAATGCACTTTGCTCAATGGCCAAACTTTAAAGTGTTTTCCTCTAACTTGTAAGTAAGATATAATGCAAACAAAATTCCTTCATCTTTGAAAAAAATAAAAATATAATTTGAGGAAGATTAATGAAACTTCTTGCACAAAATGACATGCATGAAGCACAGCAAATAAAACTGTAAATATATCCCTTGAACATTGTATGGTTAATCTGTATCATAATGCAATCATTTAAATAGTGATAAACATCCATTGTATCTTCTATAGAATACATGCACGTATTGGAAATCATGACAAGATAAAAAATAATAATAACTGCAAGGATATGCAAATGAAAAAGAAACTCACAGCACAATGGAGTTTGTTTCTGAACATGTGCGAGTGCTACAAGCTATGGGAAATAGAACATTCCCCCTGGGGACACTGACATGATAGTATGCAAGGACTGTGGCTGCACCAATATTCAGGGTAACATCTCTGGACATCATGATGGACTTTAGTCAATAACAACCATGTGATTGACATTTCCTTCACTGCTTTCCATTCCTCTCTTTTAGCACTGCAGCACTATAGCTCCTACGATTGTTGCCATGAAAATCTCAACTGGATACAAAAAATGACAAGGAACATGTCAATCCGTCAAAGACAATTTCCGCAAATGCAAAGAAATCGAAGCCAATTGCCAAAACTTCATCAATGAAAGTGGTAATTACTTTTTTCTCCACTGTTGTGCAACCTTGGAGTTGGCATATGTAATTTGGTGCCCCCCCCCACATCACATGAGGGGGAACAAGGGACTTGTCCCCCTGCAAAAAGAGTTGTTTCAATGTACTCTGAAGGATGTTTTGGCCAACTGGTTTTGATTTATTTGGGTTTATCAAAATCACCTTCAGTGGACTGACATGATTCTGAAATGAAATTACCCTCAAATACAAGACTGCATATATTAGATAGCATATGTCACTAAATTGCACAGAAGAACTCATCTTTCCCGATGCCCAGATTATGCATTCCACCATGGCATAAAGGCACAAAAGTCAGTAATTTGTCAGGTAATGCAATGCCATTTCTGTGACATGAGCACATATGGAAATTCATGGTATGTGTAGTATGCAAGCAGGTGTGAAGAGTTACAGTCTGCAATAAATGCAGCTCCTCCAGTCTGCTGCACACTACATAGTGCTGTAGGATACAATCATACAGTAAGGCCTACAGTACAACAGTCGAGGTATATAGCTTCACAGCACTACTCATGCAGATCAAGCTGCACAGACTGCTGCCCACTGCACTGAGCTGGGAGCAAATGTGCATTCCACCAGAGGATGTCACTAATGCAAAGCCATTAGTAGGCTGCCTGTTAAAAGCCTTCTAACATTAAAATAATTATATATTTTTGTTTGTTAACTGGGGTAATGGACTGAACCACAAGGACCCAACAACTATAGGGTTCAGTTCTGACAACATAATTCAGACCTTTAGATTTCATAGCAGCTGAGCAAAAAAAAAAAAAAAATCCAAAGCAAAACAGCAAAACCAAGTACTACACTCATAGTGCCATATGTAATAAAACAATAAAATACAATGCTACACCGTGGTTCTAAAAGCAGCCAAAGAGCATTTTTAAAGTGAATAAAGTAGTAAAATACACTGTACACCATGTCCCTAAATACTATCTAAGAGTATAATTGAAGAGAATTATGTAAGAAAATTCACTGGTGGACCATTTCCTATATGATACTATGGGTGTATAACTAAAGTGGACTATTCAAGTTATATTATTTGAAGAAAGAGGAACTTAGCAGTCTTTATTGGAAAATAGCAGCAACAGAGACCTTCCATTTGTAAATGAATAGCGTGCTTAGAATTCTTACTGATTTGAACTTTACTCTGAGTTGCACCTCTCTTTAACCTACTGAATGCTTGTAAAACATAGCAGCATTGACCCTTATGCTGAAAAACTTTAAATAACAGACTACGGCAGTGGACGCCTTTTATATGAAGGCAAGTTTTGGGGTTCCATTATAGCACTACAATGCATATCTCTGATGTAATATATCATCAGCACAAGTCCTCAATGCATTCAGTCTCATTAAGCATAACAGATGAATTTGGTTAGGTAATTTGTTTGTTAGTTAGTTAGAAAGTTAGCCAGTCATTTATTTAGTTGATGGTTGGGTAGCCACATCATTATTACCAGACCCTTTTCTAAGTGAGATATTGGTATAATGTAGTGTAATTAACCTGTTGGATAACTAGCAAGCTTATTAATGATAACAGTTGTACATATGCTATACATTATATGCATTCTCATTTCAGACGTTCAGCATTTATACTTGGCAGCAAATTAGATCAAACAGGGATTGACTAGGATATGGTGATCTAAGCTTTGAACAGCCAACTCATTATGCAGTGTTTCTTTGGGAACAGTGGCAGATATTAGATTCTTGAGATGCATTCCTATATTATTAGTATTGTCCTAAACATTCAGCGTAGGAGTACTAAAGCATGCAGGGCACACATGCACAGATGTCACTGCATGCCATGAGCTGGAAAAGAGGTGGCAAAAGCCTTTGTTACAGGATGCTGGCACCTGGAAAACACTATGCAGCCTACTCACCTTGAATGCAATAACATATGGTGGTAGCCACAGCAACCTGAGACTTGGGGAAACAAATACAACATGCAGATTTACAAGCTGGTTTTCAACTGTGGCAAGCAGTAGTGCAACACTAATGTTATATGACTTGCAAAAGATAAAGAAAGGTACAGCTTTAAATATTACATTAAGTGGAAATGACAGAATGAATGCATTCAGAGATCAGTATCTGCAATATAGTCAACAAATGCTTCTGGCGAATCATTAAATGTACCTTTTGTCACCAGAAAAGAAAAAAGCTGGACTGTGCTATATTTGATTTGTAGTCACTCACAGTCAACTGCACTATTTCCATATGCCAGCCTTCACATTCATTTTGTTGTAGATGTGGTGTTCTGATTTAAGGTTTTAAAAAATTGAGAACATAATTTTTTCTATGGTATGAACTGTATACTCTGGGTAGTAATGATTAACAATTAGTTGGGATGAGGCAAAGCTCCCACTGAGAGGCAATGTAACAAAGTCATTTGGGAATGACTAACAATAAATGTAGAAGCAAAGTTTTATTAAGTACTGTTTCCATTTCTTACACAGCACTCTCCAAGTTAGCGTTACATAATTACATAATTATCTCCTTGCAAGGCAATGGCAATTTAATAGCAACAATAAGTGTGATAGCTCTACCAGCCAGTGATTCAGCCTACAGTGGAACCACATGCATCTGACTGTTAGAGTTTGAGAATAAGACTGGCATACACCATATGAGTCACTATGTACAAAGTGTTTTTTGATGAATCAGCATAACCACAGAATACCGTGTTCCTACTATTCAAACACATAAATGTAAATGAAAAACAAATGGTACAAGAGTCCAGAAAGAAGGCAAACATGCACACTGGGATGCTGTATTAGAATTTGAGATGTCAGACCAAAGAATTGTAGAAGGAGAATTTTAGTATTTGTATTGTGCCTGTAATTATGACTTTAGCATATATGCCATAAAGCAAAAGTTAACCATTTTTGGGGAAGAACAACAGTATGGCTGCTTGTACCCCCGGCTTGAGAAGGCATCCAGTCAGGATGAATAATCTCAAGGTTTGGGTAAGTGGTTATGTGCCAAATATCCAAAAAAAAGAAAGAAAAAAGGTAGTGAATGAAGAAAAATACACTGCATCATGAAGGAATACTAGTGGGACAGGAAGACCATGATAATGTTTAATAATAGAACTGGAAATAACAAAACTCATGTACTATCTGTAACTGTTAGCATTTTTTATCAGAGTGAACAATATACTGATATCTACTATACTGAGTGAAAGAACAAATGTATGCAAATGTACAGAGGTGGCTATGTCAAATAATCTCTGGAGTTCAGAAACATGCCTAATACAACTTCAAGCTGCCTACAGCTTTTTAATGAGATGAGGCCCAAAGTTCATTATAAACTGACAAGATGTAAACTTTCAGTTTTGATCACAGATAATTAGTAATCCTGCTCATGCCAGGGTCAAGGCCTGTGATGAGAGAGGGAAATCTGCAGTTGTGGCTAGGATTTAGACAAGAAAGGCTGCTGAGCATAGAATGAGTATTCACGTCAACGTGTGCATATCTATGAAGATGCCAGAAAATGGGAAAAGTGGTGCACTGCTTTACAAGACCACTGCACTGCTTAAATCTGTTTTATCCACAAAAATGAATAGGAATTGAAGGATAAGACAAAAGGGAAAATGAGGCATCAAACAGAGGATAACACACAAGGAAAACAGGGAAGGCAAAAATGGGTGTGGAGAGATGGAGGAAAGGTAAATTCTTTTTTTTTTAAGGATGGGTGCTGACTTTTTTCAAGAAGCAAAGTTAGGTAAAGATGTAAGGAAAGGTGACGATATAGTAAAAGGTTAAAGGTCAGTAGTTGGGGCAAATACACATACATATAAGATAGAAGATGACAGCCAGAAGAGTCTCTGACATACTGTGGGAGGGGGAGGCCACTCCTCTCAAGTGCACCTCCTTATAAGGAATATTGCTCATTTGGACTCTTAAAATGTCCATGAGAATTGTTTAAGTGATATCCATGGTAAATTATACTGAATCACAGTAATGCGTCACAATAACATGTTATAAGTATAAAGTAACACACTTTAACCATATCGTAATCTTCCTAGGTTTGTTTGTTAGTAAGTTGTTAGAAAGTGCTCCACAGTTTGCCCATTCACTCTACATTATGAAGGTTAATGTTTCTCATTTTGGAAATGGAAGATTAAGAGCTACGTGGAGCATGGTGGAGTCAGAGACATACAAATGAGAAGAGGACAATGGTGATGGGGAAGACTGGACAACAAACAGGGGATAGCACTTTGGCATAGGGGAGGGAAACATCAGGATGGCAGATAGGGTGAGTATGGTCATTCATATTGCACTGCCTGTGCAATATCCATGGAAATGTCAGACATCAGCATGAATGCTGTCCCCATTGGACTCTGCAGGAGGTGTGGGTGGTACAGGCAGGCAGTGATGTGACTTTATTAGTTGTAAGAGAAGCCTTTCCAGGCTACCAATTTGGGCTTCCAGCCACTAGTCAAACAACTCAGCCACCACCTCCATCATCTTGTTGTGGATTACAAAGTCACTACTCCTGACAGTGTTACTGGAATGAGTTATGGCACTTCCAATGGTAAAGCACTACCAGGGGCAGGAGTGATGGCTACTAAACTTCCCCCCTGCCCCCACCAGAGGGGCAGCCTGATATATAGGTTGGGATGATGTACAAGATGGCCTGACTTGATCGGGGCTGTAGACATAGGTCGGGCCTCTGGCACTGCCTTGGCAGCTGCTGTATATTATTGCCAAATAAATGGAGATAAAAAAAATATAAACATAAAATAAGTTTAAAATAAAGGCTAGTGAAAAAGGAATGCATGAGAGAGACAGAAATAAACATTTGCATATCCTCAGTATAATTATTTTGCAAAACATATGACTAAGGACATAATACAAATATATAACTACTACTGAAAAGCTACAAATCTCACTAACTGTATGGGGTGCATGCAGAACTGGATCATGGTCAAATTAGGCCCTAGTCAGTGTAATGGATCAGGCCACCTCAGCCAACCCCACCCTGCAGCCAGGCCTCCCAGCCAACCCCCTTCAGCCATCACCCCTCCCAGAGTCATTCCAGTGCCCCATTACTTGGCCCTCTCACCCCACTTACCATAAACACCATTCAATTCTATTTGTGTACACACTATTTTCTTCCTTACTACTACAATGATTGCAAATATTTGGATTTAATTTAAAACTTATTTAAAATTTTAGCGCACAAAGACTGATACCCATTTGCTAAATAAAGCAATACAGTCTCACAATGAAAATAGACTTAGCATGGGCAACAGCAAACATCTCTGACTTGATACTCACATTCATTTATACTATATTGAAACCCACATTCATAAAAAAATGCATTTGGGCAGTGGTGAAGAAAATGTACCTTTGCGCTGTTTTCAAACCATAGGCTCCTTACACACATTTTTAGGACCATGCATACATGCATGTGTTCTTTAATTTACCTTCCTGACAGTACTACTTGATAGACTGTGTGTTTTAAATTTGTAGTTTTTAGCATTTTTTCCAGTAAGCAGGGAAACAAAACGTATGAACCAACAATGACAAAACCACCCATATCAAAACATTTCAACCATAAAAGGCCACTCAGACACCTATAATTATAATCCCCCAATATCTGTCAGTATGCACACTCTCTGCAGAAGTAAAGCCATGTAAATAATTCCACATTAAATAGGACTGTAACTAATGAAGAGGTTACTGCTGTCAAACATGTTTGCATTTCAGTGCTTCATCTACAAATCTGGTGCCTGCTGCCCATCAGCAATGGAAACACCAAGCACATTTGAGTCCTAGTCTGCCACAGCTGCCTCCATGCCTCCTGCCCTACCACCACAACCTGTGTGAGGTAGCCCTACATTTGAGACTGGTACAGTGGTGCCTGCCAGTAGTCATTTGAGTGTAGGAAAAGTCTTTGTCGCCCATTGGCCACTTGCATACTCTATAGTAGGTCTCAACAATGGGAGGCAGGTTGTCTGCTTCAGCCACATGGAGAGCATGCTTCAGTGACTTGTTGAGTTGCATCACTGCCCAGCACTGGCACTAACGTCTGAGCCAGGAACAAGCAGTGATAGCACTCAGGGTAATGAGTAATCTCCCAATGGGTCTGACTGCATCTGCAAGCATCAAATCCTAGCTCCCAAAAAACAACACAAATTCTCCACCAAACAGATTTAATGTGGCTTAGCGCCTCAGCAACATCAGCCTTCTTTGAGCACACAAAAAATAATAAATACACACTCCCTTTTATACCAACCACAATTGAATAATCACAATTAATTACTTAATTAATACATCAATTTAAAAAAAGGCTTTTTTGTTTAAAGCAGCATGACTTTACAAAAACAATAAACGTATAACATAAAAAAACTAAAATATGTTACAATAAACATCTCCAGTTGACTTCTTTATTAAGACCACTAGGTGATAATGTATTGTATTTCGATATATAAATAGTTTCCTTAAATAATAAAATATTTTTCAACAATCTATCATCTCCTTCTGATTTAAATAATAATAAATATAATATACAATTTGATGGTTTACAGTATGGCAAGAAAGTAAATTATCTAGATATTTCTCTAACAGGAGTTACCAATGACCGAATTTCAACTACGGTATATCGTAAGTTTGTGGATGGTAATCAATACTTATATGGCACGAGTTGCCATCCTCCCCATACTTTGAGGTCATTGCCATATGGAGAGATAGTTAGATTATCTAGACTATGTAGTGGTGAAATAGATTTAGAAAATAATATTTATGACTCTATTAAGATGTTTTTACAAAGAGGTTACAGTATGGAATTGATTAAGGAATCTATTAATAAATTATTAAGAGTTATTACCAATAATACTGAGAATTTTTCTTCAGTTAATAAAGCTGGTAAGGAGATCATTTTTTCAGATATAAGAATTAATAGATATTTACAAAATTGTAACAAAGAAAAACAAGATATTTATTTTGTGACTACTTTTAATTTATTAAGTGAAAAAAATTGGGATTATATTAAGTACTATTGGAAATTTTTGTTACAAGATGAATTTATGTGTAAATTTATTCCTATTGTTCCAAAGGTTGCATACAGAAGGGGACAGAATTTAGCAGATAAATTAATTAAAACTTATTATGTTCATCCTAAGGATCAATTAAGCTATCCATTATGCACTTATGGTACTATCCCTTGTGGTTCCTGTAATATATGTTTATATGTCAAATTATATTTTGATAAAATAAATGGAATTAGGTTTATACCAAATAATCAATTTACATGTCATACTACAGGAGTTATTTATTGCCTTAGGTGCCCCTGTAACCTCTGTTATGTGGGAGAAACAAAAAGAAAATTTAAAATTAGAATGCAGGAGCATGTTCGTGACATCAAAAGGGGAGCGGTAGAAAGCCTAGTAGCTTCTCATTTTATGGAACATCATAATAGTAATGTGAATTTTTTGGAGTGTACTATTTTAGAAAAAGGTTTTGTCAGAAAAGGAGATGATAGATTGTTAAAAATATTTTATTATTTAAGGAAACTATTTATATATTGAAATACAATACATTATCACCTAGTTGTCTTAATAAAGAAGTCAACTGGAGATGTTTATTGTAACATATTTTAGTTTTTTTATGTTATACATTTATTGTTTTTGTAAAGTCATGCTGCTTTAAACAAAAAAGCCTTTTTTAAAATTGATGTATTAATTAAGTAATTAATTGTGATTATTCAGTTGTGGTTGGTATAAAAGGGAGTGTGTATTTATTATTTTTTGTGTGCTCAAAGAAGGCTGATGTTGCCGAGGCGCTAAGCCACATTAAATCTGTTTGGTGGAGAATTCGTGTTGTTTTTTGGTATTTTTTACCTCTGGACTTTTGTTGGTTGTTTTTTTTTTAAATCCTAGCTCCCAACCTGGTGTTTCCCTTCTGTTTGTGTCCATGACCACCCCAATTGGTTTTACAGTCCTCCCTTCACCATTGTCTTTCTTCTGTTTTCTAATGCCTCATTCACCAATGTGTCCACAACCTCATTGTGTTGTCCTACATACCTTTCTTTCCTCACTATCTGTGCTACCAAGCCTACCTCTTTTACCTTCCTCTTACTTCACTTCCTTCCTTCTTCTGAACCAACCATACATTCTCTTAAAAAAAGGTGGGCACCTGCCCCAGTAAAGTAACAAAGGATATGCCTCACAGCTATACATCTCTACTGTTGAGGTATTTGCAAAATATCTAAATGTTTGACTCATTGTGTTTGTATGCTAGTCATGATATAATCATTGAGGATTGACATCACTTAATAAATAATGATGACATTTCAGTTTCAGACTTCATATCCTTCACAGAATGCATGGTATTGCAAAACTTTGAAATTACTTCTTACATTCTGTAAATGTGAAACAGTCATCTAATGTGTACTTTCCTGATCCCCTTCACCCTTAGTGCTTTTGCAGCTTATCTTGTTAATGCACCCTTTGGGAAAATATTACTGAAAGTCATGGGTTCAAATGCCTTGAGGCCTGTTTTTTTTCTGCTTTCAGTCTGGAAATATGTGGTAATCACCTAATATGTGCTTTCCTGAAACCTGTAGTGTGACTCATGCAATGGATACTCTTTTTAGAAAAGTGCAGAACTTAATATAGCTGGACAGAATTAATAGGTCAAATCATCTTAATGTCTCTCCTTGTTACAGAAGTGAGGGTTACAGAGTAACTGGACAGAGCTGATGATCCCCTCATGTTTGAATATTTTCATTTTTGCATGACATTGACTTTATAGCACAGTAACATTTGTGAAACCCTGATGTTGTCAGGACTGGAGCAGGTCACCGCATTAAGTTACTTTACTGCATCCCACCTATTGTGTCTGAGTTTCACATATTATAAGTTCAAGTATTTCACACTGATATATGTGAGTATGTCATAGCCCCTCTCCACTAACGTATGCATGTTTGTTCTGGTCATCATTTCCCTTTTCAGTTGCTCTTCTACTTCCTCTACACTCCACAACTGGGCTCACTTGACTTATTTCCTTCCATAAGACATTTCTCTGCATGTCTGCTGCCTTTAGTTACAATACATCAGCAACATAGCTTTATCATAGGGTCATGCAACCTCACGGTGACTAATATAGACACTTTTGTATGGACAGTGTTTACAGCAGCTGCTCATATTTTACTCTGGCCAAGAGGTGGTCTAACACGATCTTGCTGTGGGTCCCCACTGTGACCATGATGAGAAGGTCATTACCATGCACACTGACCAGGCTGCATGCATTGTTAATAAGCCTTGGGGCTCACCATGCATGCAGTGCTAACAATGTTGACTTAGTCAGGGCATTTTTGAGTCCTTGGGCACCCCCTTTCCCAATTTTAGACATCAGTTTATGAAATTGTACACACAAGAGCTGTTTTTAAATGCTTTTCCCACAGGGCATTACTTAACTCCATAACTCCACTATGCTTACTCTGTTCTACTTCCCTATATTAATGTCATAACTTAAAGCTAAGTCAACCATGTTTGATTAACCCCATATCTTCCTTCTCTATCTCCCTCTCTCTGTCCTGTACCCTCCTCCACATTATCCCTTCAACCCACTCTCCATCACTTCCCAACTCTCACAGCTCCTGTCTCCTTTTAGTGTACTTTACTCACTGTTTTACCCATACTTAAATATCCACCTTATCATCCTGTCAGTTAGAATAGCACAACCTAACCAACAATAACTCTGTAAATAGTATTGTATCTACCTCGATATTAAAAATAAATAAATTAAACTACTGAGCATTTATAACTGGGCAGATTAAAGCAAGGTGTGTTGACAGACAGCAAATGAGTGGGTGGAGCTAATTGAAACAGGGTGAGGTTATATCAGGACAAGTCAGCTCTGGGCAAGGTCACAGATACAGTTTTCAACTTAGAAGCACCATGGCATAAATAATTATAAAAATGATGACAAAATGGAGCACCAGATGAATGCATATTTTAACATTTTTTTATTACTGCAATAATGTGGTTTCGCTAAGAGCTGTTGATCAATCTTACCTTTGTCACTTCATTGTCATTACATAACCAGTAGAGCAACCATCGGCACAGTACTTCTCTCTGTTTTCCTGAAGTTAATTACATTTCATAATGCATAAGTATTCTGAAATGAGTTAAATGCATATAATTACAATAGCTCTTTTCTTTTTCATTAAATAAATCTTGGGAAATAGTTGTGCTCGAATTTAAAATAAGATATAAAACAGACTAAAGCATCACATTTGCTAAAAAGGTGCCATGTGCTTAACAAAGACTAAAAAAGGACCTGCATTTTGCTGTCTACCAAAAATCAAGCTTTAAAACTTTTGCTCTGAAATAAAAATAAAAAAGGAGAGTTTTATACAAAACACGTGAAAGCATTTTAAGAATTTCAGCCAGAAAACAACACTTCTTATAGCTATAAGCAGTTGACCGTCACCATCCTGTAATGCTGGGTTTGATTCTTACAGTTTCATTTGCCTACTGTGGGACTCTAAGAAAACAGTGCCCCTTCATTGCCTATGATAATAGGCAGCTGTGTCGAAAATCTTGTAAACTAGACTGAATTTGCATTAATAAAATGGCAGCAAAAAGAATTAATATTAAATAATTAACCTTTCGTCAGACTGCAGTCTGCTTTAATCTGTTTGTGCAAACTGACTCTCTTCTTCAACTTAACACAAGAAACATCACCTAAAGATGGTTGCGTATTAGTGTTGTTACCCCAGATTCATCTTGAGACAGAAGTTTCCTGTTTTTGAAAAGGGGCAGCGCCATTATAAAGAAAAAAGTCAAAGAAAAGCAGCCTTTTCTCAGCAGGTTCTGATAGGAGATGCCCCAGTGCAAGTGAGCATTTATTACTGGAAAGGAATTATTTTACAACTAACTATGCGTGGAAAGGAGTTGCTTTATAACTAACAATGAGTAGGAAAGGAATTGTTTTCATACCTCTCAACTGTACAGATTTTCGCAGAATGTCCAGATTTTTGCCTCATATTTTTGGTCCGCTTTTCATAAAATTGTGGTTTTCTAGCAAATTAGTTGCAAATCATTAAAGACTGAAGTTAAAAATAATGACAAGACATTTGAGTTTCAAACTTCATACCTGTAAGAACATTCATGCTAATGCAAAACTTATGTTATTTTATATGTTTGTAAGTGAAATATTTAAAAATTGTCCCTACTTTTGGGCCTTTGTTCCACTTTTTATTTATGAAGAAGAAGAAGTCCAGATTTCTTGATCTTAAGAGGTTGAGATGTATGATTGTTTTACAACTATGAGTGGAAAGGAGTTGTTTTATAACTGATGATGAGTGGAAAAGAGTTGTTTTATAACTGATGATGAGTACAGATACCTTGAGTTTATCGTCCTTCATTTTTAATTGCTGTCCATGATCACACAGTTTAAGTTTTACTACTCACTGGATATCTCACTAAAGAAGATTTAGTCTCTGTAGTAAGAATAGCACAATACTATGAACAACAGGCAGGCATGAATGCCTGCACAAATATGCATTGCATTTAGCATCTTCAGTCTGATGCAACCTCTTAAAGTTAGCACTGCTAACAGAGGAAACTATGATTCAGATGGGGTCATGCAGAACAGCTGGTTTAACAAATTTAACTTGCAATCAGCCAGGAACATATTACCAAACTTTATGGAATGAGTAAGGTACAGGTTGTAAAAAAAAAAGACTAAAAGTATTGCTTTTACGGGAAAATGTTCTCATTCTAGTGTTTTATCTTTCTGTCCTAATGGCAGTTAAGGCAGAAAAAGCAACTTCCATGCCATCACTAGTAACAATCTAGAGATTTATTTAAATTCTCCATAAAATGGCTAATCATTAGCAAGCAGTGTCAGATATGTTACCAGCAGGAGGACAGAAAACATGTGTTTCTACTGCTGAAGTCACTCATCTTTATGGCTGCAGGAAAGAAACGTAGATTAGAGCAATGTTACAAAAATAGTGAAACTCATAGCTCATGGTATTATAGAAGAGCAAACAGCTATTCTTAAATGCAGACAACTAGATTTCTTTGCAGCTGGTGACTGAATGAAGGGTTCTTAATAAGATCTTTATTTTACTTTCAGTTTTGGTTGCCTCAGGAAAATAAAAATCAAATTAAACAAATGCTCTACACAATAAAACACAGTGAGGACTGAATTATCAACATTTAAATATTTAATAAACTCAAACCAAGTAAGCATTGCTTTTATTTTCCTTGCAATTTTGAATGAGACATCATCAGACTGTGATTAATTCCATAAGGTTTGTTAAAATGGCCCTGTCTGACTGCTTGCTGTCCTCATATGGAATCATGTGGGATGCATGGAATACCAATCCCTGTGGACATTAAGGTGTGCATAACACTGGCCATCCTTAATACGGGGATCTTCCAGGGTGCATCAGGTAACAAGGTGGGCATGTCACAGACACCTGCCTCATACACAGTACACCATTTGCTTGAAGTTATGTTACAACATAGGGATGAGTTTATGTGGTTCAGAAACACCACCATATTGGCATTCTGTGACATAGCTCATTTCATACCGATATGCATAGGTATGATTTGTTTTCCCTTCTTCAGCACCCAAGGAGATACAAGAGAATAGACTGATCTAGCAGAGGAGTCTGGTACTCCTGTCCAGGTGCTGGGTTATATCTGCTTATAGGTTTGCTCGGTTTTAACTTTAAAAGTGTGTATAAGTTTCCTTCACTTTAACATTATTAGTGCTGATAGTTCGGTTTTGCATTAACTTGACCAGTGCTTTTAGTTTTGCTTTGCATTATGTGCCATATAAGAGGTATGTTCAATTATACATGTGGTGTTATCCATCCTACTGTCAGGTTGTCATGACAGTGCCTTCGTATTGCACAACGGATTGCCTTGGATGGAGCACTGCAGTTTTATTGTCATTTTGACCAGAGGGTATTGATCTGATTTCAAAATTAGATTTTTTTTTTTTTATTTAGATCTTTGCTTACTGGCTTAGAATATAATAATATATTTATTTTCTTTAAACTGATGTACATTTAAGTCACGCTGATCATATATTTGTGCTTCATTTGCTGGTAAAGCTCAATTCTTGTCAGGTGCACATTTCTGCTTTGGTATTTTTACATTTGAAACCCTTCATCAGTGGTCAGCAATTTTCATTTACTGGCAATAAAGGAAAAGTAATCACATCTGATGCTCTTACCAGGGTATTCACCTGAGGTATTTGACTATGGATTTCTGAAAAGTTGTTTATCTTGCTAAGACAAACACTTAATAATTACACATTTTGGTTTTGGTGAAGGTTATTATGGTTTGGTTATGGGGAAACACCATTTACTCAGATTTTCAAATTAACTATAAAGAAGCTTTATTATCATTGATATAATAAATATAATGCGTTGTATCCTTCCCATATTCTGATGCATCATATATTCTTAAGATACTTTTGCTGCATACATTTTTCTCAGTTATCAGTTCTTTCCCATAAGTTTTAGTTTTCGTATAAAACAAACAAACTCACAAATACTAAATGCAATCCTACCTCATGTAGATACACTAATGGAGATTTTTTTTTATTTTATTTTCAGTCACAGATAGCTTTTAGTTCTTTGTGTTGACATATCATAGCCAAGCATGATGATTTAATCTGAGCTGTTAATTCCTGAGTTGCTTATGGAGCAACAGTAGTGTTTTTATGACTTATGCTACTATCCATTACGTGTTTGTTATTGCATTCTGACTAGAACAATCCTTCAAAACAGAAAATCAGTTATAATGAAATAACTCCTATATTCCTAATGAGACAAATTCTTCTTTGAAAGCATGGAGTAATCAGAAATTTCACTTTGAAGAAAAATAAAAAAAAAAATATATATATAAGTACATTTATAATGAAGTAAGGAGAAGGACTAATGTGAAATTATTTTGTAAGCGACATGATCAGAAATTATCCCATTAGTGTTTTTTAGTTCTGGAGCTACTAATGGGACCTCAGAGCATGATATACAATCACTTTTAGTTCGGTAATAAAGTCTAAGCCAAAATGTATAGAAAGAAGCTAAGCTGAGAATGATTTGACCACAGTGGCCTTCAATATGCACAGCATTTACCAGTTGCAATGAATTCTTCTGGAAACCTCTGAGTATCGGCAGCTGATTTTGAATCTATCTGTTTGAGTCAGTTGAGTAACTTGATATAAAAATTCTCATTGTCTGCTCTCTGTGCCTTAGTCATCTCTTGCCCTTCTTCTTCTATCTTTACTTTCTTGTTGAGTGCATAGCAATCAGAGAATGTCATTAACCTCTTCTTTTATTCATTTATTTTTTACATGTAGGGTCAACTATAGGAACCCGGTCAATATATTCCTCTTGGTTAAATGTCTTTCACTGATTGTTTAGCAGAATTCATAGAAAAAGGCATATGTATCACTTCTCTTGCCATACCTATTAAGCTGCTGAATCCCACAGTGGTTTTCATTTTTGAATGTGTCTTAGAGTTAAAAATGCCTAGGGTATGTGAAAGGAGAATATATGCCACTTGGAGACTGACTGACCCTTTTCCTCATGACTGTAAGATAAGACTATAACAAGATTCATTTCAGAATTCCATTATGTCTGAAACTGTTGCCCTTATGTATCCATCTTTACTGTGCTATAGGGTAACCCTTGGGAAAAAAAAACAGCTCCAGAGTATCAGTCCAATTCATACGACTCATATTAGTCATGTCTTTGAATACATGTAAGTGTTGCCCTGAAGAGTGCATAACAACTGCAAGTGTTGTGATATAACCTGCAGACTCTGTAGGTGAGCCTCTGGCTTTGTCCTGCTCACTGCAGTCTCACTAAGAGAGTTTAAGTAAATTATACTCACTCTTGTAATCTACTTGAACCTTTTACTACATATTTTCCATCACTAGAATTATGCAAAAACCCATAAATTCTCCTTGAATGTCATGATCAATGAAAACATTTTATAACAATGAATATGAAAATTAATAAACCATGTGAAGAAAAAATACTCTGGGTGGCCACAGTGGTGCAGCAGGTAGTGCTGCCGCCTCACAACAAGAGGTGCTCAGCTTCGATTCTTGGCTGGGGTGCCTTCTGTGTGGAGTCTGCATGCCCCCCCTGCAGTTGCATTGGTTTCATCCCAAAGACATACTGCAGGTGGATTGGACACAGTAAATTGGCCCTAGGTGTCAGTGTGTGCCTTCTGTGGAAGGTTGGGCACTGGGCTGGCAACTCAACACTGTAAAACTCCACTGCCAATCGTTCTGCAGACTGTTGTTCCACTGTGGAGAATTCTAACAGGAAAAGCTGGAAGAAGATGTGAAGAAAAACTACTCTGCGATTGTGTGTGAGACATTAGTTTGGGTGTTGATCATGGGGTGAATCCCTATTCCTTATTCTGGAACTAAGATATATGAGGACAATGGGTCTATATCATGACATTGAATGATAAAAAGAGGGAACACTCTTTTATCAAACACTAAAAATTGAAAGTAGTAAATATCAAACACACAGAACAGTGATTTTTTTCTCAGGGATAAAAATCGCTGCTTCACAAAAAAAAAGAAAACAAATCCAAACACAAAATAAAGTTGGGGGCTTCACCCCCCTACTTAATATACCAACTCCAAGATCGCACCACAGTGGAGTAAATGACAAAATCCAGAAAACAGCCCATCAATTTTTTTCACTGGGAAAAAAAATCGCTGTTCCGTGTGTTCAGCATTCAGTACTTTGGACTTTTAGTGTTTGATAAAAGAGCGTTATCTCTTTTTAACATTCGACATTGTAATATAGACCCGGGGACAACACCAATGAGTGTGACATTTTTTTCTGTTCAAGTCTTGGCTCTGAGTATGATTCGTCAATTGTTTATTTATTTTTTTTGTTTATTCACACTTTGGTTACAGGGATGGAGCACTGATCACAGCATGACGAATTGTTAGCTCAGCCTGGTTGCAACAAAGATTTAACAATTACAACCAACTGTAGAATATGATGGTAATGCAAGCTAGTCACCAAAAAAGAAAGGCAGAGAGAGCGAGAGAGAGAGAGATACTGTATACAAATTTTACACAATGTTGAGGTATATATATTACAAGTTTGGAATAACAACAGCAAAAAGAAAAGAGTTAGAAGAAGGTTTAGTCTTGTAAATTATAGGGGGTGACATAAGGTGTTCAGAGGACAAAGCAAGCCATAAATAATGATAAACTCAGAGTGTCCAAGGTGATAGAGGAGAGAGAAAAGAAAATGTTGTAAGATGATAGTCAGCAAGGAGAAAGACAAGCTGTATATATATTCAGTAACATAGTGGCATAGCTCTCAACCTCTTAGAGCAAGAAATCTGAACAAAGCATAAATAATGTGGGACAAAGGCCCCAAAAATAGGAACAGATTTTAAATATTGCTCTTATAAACTTAGATACTTGCAAGAATAGTAGGATTTGTGTTAGCATGCATTTTCTGAAGGATATAAAGCCTGAAATTCAAATATATGTCATTATTAAGTGATTTCAATCCTTAGTGATATACCGGAAAACCACACATTTTATGAGGAACAGACTAAAAATATGAGGTAAAAATCTGGACATTCAGTGAAAGTCTGGAGAATTGAGAGGTATGCACAATAATAACCAGGAGAGTATTAGTGTAAATGGGGCGACATGCAAAGAAATCAGCAGAATATTAGTGCAAATGGGGCGGCATGCAAATTAACCATCAGAGTATTAGTGTAAAGGGGTGACGTGCAAAGAAATGAACCTAGAGCAGAGTAATATTAAGTGAGACATTGTGTGCTCTGGCATTTCTGTTTTTATTGCTTATACAAAAACTGTTTGAGTTGGTGTCTGGGCTAAGTGTAGTTAATATGCTTGGTGAAATAGTGATGAAGGGTTTGCTACAGTTTTAGAGCCAATACAGAGAAATTAGAGTAAGAACTATGTAGTTTATTATATGAAGTGTAGATAGTATGGCTTACTGTAGCTTGATCATTCCTGAAGTATGCTTACAAGATGACTGATTATTAACCCCTGACACACATCAGTCCTTTGCCAAAAGTACCTTCATTCCAACACATAAATATGCCCTTCCATTCTTCACAGTGTTTTGCATCAAATTACAAGAATTATACTGATTATCCATAATGTGATGTGGTAATTTCATGAACAATACAGAAGGTAGACAGCACACTTGCTTATCACTTCCATCCACTAATACTGTACCACTAATTGAAAGAGATAGACAACTTTCCACCTGGACTTTTTATAAACTTACATATTTGCTTTGGCCCTTCTCTTGCCAACAGGGCCCACTCTTCTAATCGACACTACCCTCAGATATTTCAGCAAAAAGGGTCCTGCATCCTTAACAGGCCACCCATTGTACTCTCTCGTATTGAAAGGGCATTCTGTAATTTTATTCCTGATGCTTTGAATTCCATACATCTTGACATCGAAAATCTCCTGTCATTTCCCCTCTTTCAGTCTACTGTACTGTATGACATAGTACAAGCCACCTATTGCAAGTATGGCTCTATAATGCAGACTGAACATGCTCTGTCCCAGCTTCTCCCATGTTATCCCTACCACTACCATCTGTATCCTCTCTCTGCTAACTATTCATGAGGTAATTGGGTTAGTATTTTGTTTTAAGCTAGTAGTATGCCAACCTGTGTAGACTTACCTAACAATGAATTAAAAGAGGAATCATTGAAGGAAAGCTAGTACTTCAGAAGATGATGAGGGGTGGCATAGTTAATTGGGTGATATGGATAGAATATTATTATTAGCTTGGAATGTGCTATGGAAGGGACATAGGGATAAGTTGGAGAGATAGCAGTCCCTTTCCTTTTTTAACCTAAAAATATGCTTAATATTTCATAGTGTTTTCCTGAGATATTTCCCCTACATACGTGAAATGCCTGTTAGATTATGTTGGTTAACTTAAATCACTGTTCTAGTCCAACAAAGAGTACATAGCAACAAATGTATTTATGAAATGTAGACAAAAAGAAAATATTCCACAAGGAATAAACTGTGCTCAAAGAAAACAACCAAGCTAATATTGTAACAATGAGGCACAGATACACAGCCGCCAGTATAAAAAACAACAAATTTATTCACGGAATAGGTCTACACCAACCTGCTGTAAATGCAACTGTTGTTCAAAAAGAAAAACATTATTGTCAAGGACAATCTCAAGAAACATGCATATAAGGTCTACATCCTTGATGTCATGTCCACTATTATCAATCAGGAACTCACGGACCATATTAATCCCTCATTGGTGAGGAATAGCCGTAAATAGAGAGACGACATCCATTGTAACTAGCAAGCTGTCTTCTTCAGTTTCATTCGCAGCACTAAATCTATACTGATCTTGTAAGAATTGTTTGGTATCATTTAGGACCTGTGATTCTTTAGCCAATATAGGTCTAAGCTGTTTATCTATATATACAGAAAATGGCTCGGTGAGCCAATCTTTTCCAGAAACTACTGGACGGAAAGGTGGAGTGCATATATTTTTGTGACTTTTAGGTAGTCCCTGAAAAACAGTGATCAGAGGATACTCAACTGTAAGGTAATCAAATAATTCTTTAGTAATCAAACTACTACGCAAACAATCATAAAGAGCAGCATGGACCTGATGACATATACATTCTACAAACTCATAGTCCACCTTAGAATAGGTGCTATTATCAGATAGCATATTATTAATGGTAATAAAATAATAGTCATGGTCCATAACTACAATTCCTCGCCCTTTATCAGCACTCTTGATAACAATATCATCATCTTGCTGTAACTCGACCAGGGCTGCCCTCTTATCATGGTTCAGGTTAAAGAAACTATCTTTAAGATGGCCATTCCTATAGGCTAATTCAAGGTCATGCTCACACTTCCTACTAAAAGTTTCCAATAAAGGATGTAACACTGGTTGATATATACTTGGCTTCTTAAAAACATCACAGCTATTAAAATTGTCATTATTAGAGTATGTTATCTTAAGCATAACATTGCAGACAAACATTTTCAAACTAATAATAGTGTCACTAAAACAGGAACTTTGGGCCGGTATAAAAGAAAGGCCTCATTTTATTTTATTTATTTATTTATTTTATTTTACATTTGTTGACTGGGCTAGTCTAACTGGATACATGTCCATTTTTAGTAGACACCCGGGGAGATAAGCTCCAAACTATACTAGTATAACAATATTACAAAGAATAAAAGCAAAGACAAAAAAATCAATTAAAAATGAATATACATTATTTCTGTAGATTAACATTGTAGAAAAAATCATGGGTACACAGTTTAGTAATACAGTAGTTCTAGAAGCAAATGTTAAGGTTAAGGAGTTGATATTTGTCTTGTAGAAGAGTAGAAACAGATAGATTAAAATTGATTATTAGGTTTGTTCAGAATTATACACTCAAGTAAAACAGATAGAATACATTCAAAGCTGAAATACAGGTGCCTGGAGTAGGGGTAATTTTCCAATTATATGTACTACAGGGTAGTTTGCAGACAGTAGAAGACTTGAGAAATTAAAGCCAAAGAGAGGCTTAATAATCAGGTTAGGTTGTTGAAGGAAGGTGAAAACAGTAATGCTATACAGTTAGTTTTAATCTGGGTTAGTGCATGGGAATAGCCATTGTGTTTTAAGGAGTAATTTTATTTGATTCTTGAAGAGTGTTAATGAGGAAAGTAATTGTAGATTGCTGGGAAGCCTGTTCCAGATTTTCCCTACAGAATTAGAGAAGAGGGAGTCTCCTGCTTTGTTAAAGGATTTCTGGATGGTTTCTTGTAATTTATTTGCTGACCGAAGGGTAGTAAGATTACTATAGGGAGAGATTAGGCTACTAAGAATAGGAGTGTTGGTGGGCTGATAAAGTATTTTATGGGTGATAATAATTTGTTGAAGAAGTAGTTAGTTTTACAGTTCTAGTCAACCAAGCTGTTTGAGATTTAGATAGACAATGGTGGGTTCTAAATGGTGAGCCAGTGGCAAATCTGGCAATGTTGTTATAGGAGGTTGCCAGTTTATTAAGGTTACTTTTGGAGAGATTGGTATAAATGGGTGAGGCATAGAGGAGAGTAGAGATAAGGTGGGTATGGGCAATGGTGGTTCTAGCTTCAGGGGTAAGAAAAGATTTTATTCTGTAGAGAGAGCCAAGTTTTCTGTTAACAGTTTTGATAGTCGTGTTAATATGCGAGTCAAAGTTAAGATGTTGATCAATTGTTATGCCTAATAGTTTGGTAGTTGGGTCTTGTGCAATGATAGTACAATTAGAGGACTTTAGTGCTGGGGTAAAAAGCAATAGCTTAGTTTTATTGGCATTTAGTAGGAGGCATCGTTGTATGAACCATTTCTCCACTGAGCTAAATACAGTTTGAGTAATGGTTTGAAGCTCAGCAGCTGAGGAGGCAGTACACACTAGTGTAGAATTGTCTGCATATTGAATGCAGGTGGCTTGAGGAATATTTAAATGCAGATCATTAATGAATATCGAGAAGAGGAGAGGTCCTGGGATAGATCCTTGTGGGACCCCTAGAGTAATAGGAAGATGAGTGGAAAGGTTTTTGTCCCAGAGGACAGCTTGCTGTCTATTTTCTAAATAGGACTTGAGCCATTGTAGTGCCTGTGAGCTGAATGAGAGTGTTTTTAGTATATTTAGAAGTATTTGATGGTTCACCATATCAAAGGCTTTAGAAAGGTCAATAAAGAGTGCAGCAGAGAGCTTATTATTGTTACGATATTTATTAATGCAGTCAGGGAAGGATAAGAGAGCAGTAGTAGTACTATGGAAAGGCCTAAAGCCATGCTGACAGTCTGATAGAAGGTTATTTTGGAGAAGGTGATCAAGTAGTCGGTGGATACATTTTTCCATTACTTTGGCTAGAGGAGAGAGTAGGGAAATGGGGCGAAAGTTCGAAAGTTCGGTTGAGTTACCACCTCTGTGAAGTGGGATTATGTGAGAGATTTTCCAGCGAGATGGGATAGAGCCTTCAGTAATGGTTCTATTGGTAAGTATGGAAATAGGGTAGGATAGTACTTTTGCTGCAATTTGCAGATATTCAGCTGGCAGGAGATCAGCTGAGGGGGTACATGGTTTAAGTTTGGTAAGTAGGGTAAAGATGAGAGATGTAGGAACTGGTTTTAAATGAAAGGAAGGGGGTATGCTAGTCAGGGTGGATGGGAGGGTAGAGCTAGTAGGAGATAAGGAGTTAGCAAGAGATTGTACAGCTTCTGTAAAGAAGGTATTGAGGGCATTAGCAATCTCATTGGGAGAGTTTAAGGAGAGACCTGCAGGGGTTTGAGTCTTGGTGTGGCCTGGGTGTAAAAGTTTCTTTATAGCTGACCAGAAAGTTTGTGGTTTTTGTTGATGTTTGTGCTGGAGTTTAAAGTAGTAGTTTTTTTTGTCAAGGAGTATTGATCTGTTAGTGGCATTTCTTAACTGTTTATAGTACTGGTGGTCAGTTAGATTTTTAATAACTGACGTTGTGCTATAGTTAAAGGCTTACATGAAATATTATAAACTAGTGAGTCCTCAGTTCCATCAACATTCTCTTGATGTCATATGACGGTGGCTCCTCCATCTGTCTGTGATGCTTCCTCCCCCTGCTCATAGACCGGGGTTGATGAGAAAATTCCTTCCGTCTGATGGGTGGCGGAAGAAATGAAGTAGTAGAAGCCGCTGCTGTACCTACGGTCTTCTTCCTGGCATCTGGCTGTTTCCTTGCCTCAGTTTCAAAGATAGAGGAGCTCTGCATGGACATAGACATAGTAGATGTACTGGGGCATGGAGTAGAGTCAGCTGTGTTAATAGAGCCAATCACTGCATTTGTCGTAGAACTACCAAACATATCCATATTGACAGTAGAACCACTCTGTATATTACTGTCAGCATTATTCACATTATCAGCATGTATCTCTTGTGGCTAAACAAAAACATTTCCATTCTGAAAATCAGTTACATCTCTTTTAAGCTTTTTCTGTTTCTGCACTCTCAGGCACTGTCCATATGAATGAACATTGTCAATAACAGTATCTAATTTGTATAAAAAATTCTCACCGAACTGTTTGATAAGTTCAGTATGCCATTGATTGATTTGCTCCACAAGTTCAGCCTCAGTTGGTTTAAAGAAATCTAAGAGCAGACGAATGTAGTTAAAACTACTCTATATTCAATTGCTGCCCCTTAGATAATTAAAGACGATAAGTCTCACCATAAGTCAGCATATTTAAAATGCGTAGACCTTGGGGAATAACCTATGATTCCCAACTCTTTTACCATAAATTAAATACTATTACTTAAGCCTCTTAGATCTTAGTACAGGTTTAATGGGAACTGAGTCATTAAGCCCTTGTTCCCTGTGTGCTGCCAACCTCAAAATCCATCTAAGTTCAACATTTTCTGTAACATTAGTAATATTAGTAATAGATCCAAGTTACCCACTGTCATGTATCACTTGTAAAACTTGAAGCAAAAAAGTATGATTGTCCCCACATTCAAGGGTATGTTTGGCCAGAGCACTATATGATAAGCCCCTTCTGGTACAATATATATGGTCTCTAATCTGTTCTCTTAATCGTTGGTTCATTTTATCAACATAGAAATGGAAACAAACCTCACAATGTGCAACATATATCAAGTTTATGGTATCACAATTCGCCGTAGATCTTAATTCCCATAACCTCCCCATCACGGGGTGTTTAAAATATTTGGATTCATCTATGTAAGAACAAAAAGCACAAAATACATACTTTTGAGTACCTCTCAACTGAGGTGGAACCAAATTTTGCAAATTGGGGTAACATAATGATTGCTTAATATTCTTTTTGTTCTTATATACAAATTTAGGCTTAGGACCTACTACTTCTGTAGTTCTATCATCTACTAGTAGAATTGGTCAGTTGCTAGAAATTATATTACGGACTAAATCATTGTCCCAAGTAAAAGATACTACTATGGGTAACTGAGTAAGTACAGATGATTTTACTGCAACAGACTTTGAGAAACGTTTAGAATAAAATGGTCTGGCACGTGTTGCCCATTCATTTCTCACCCTGGCCACACCACAATTAACCTCTTCTGAAGTATAGCCTCTATTCAAAAAAGCATCTTTGAGGTAATCTAACTCTTCATTAAAATCCATTTCTTCACAAGATAAACATGAGACCCTCATGCCTTGACCTATGATTATCTTCTCAAACATATATTGTGGGTGCATGCTTGCCCTACGTAAATAGGAAGGTATATAACAATCTTTCCTGTGTACTTTAGTGGATAAATGATTATTACTAATACTTATACATCCAAAAAGTCAATTTCATGTGCTGATTAAATTCATCGTAAATTTAAGAAAACTACTACTACAATTCAGTTCTTGGAAAAAGGTACAAAAATCCTGTTTAGTACCTTTCCAACCTATAAAAAGGTCATCGACAAAACGTCGATAGAATACAACATCACTATTGGCTATATATGTTATATGCTGCTGTTCCCACTCCAGCATTACTATATTAGCATCCGAGTAAGAGCAGCTAGTTCCCATCACTACGCCCACTCTGTGGCAATAGTAACCATCTGCAAACGTAAAAACATTGTATTCTAAAACAATTTCCAAGAGCATACACAAAAAATCAACCTTTTGGGCAGAAAATCTGTGATGTTTCAACAGAACATTTTTAACCATGTGAATACCTTCAGCATTTGGTATACATGTAAAAAGGGATACTACATCCATAGTGGCCATTAAATCAAATTTTGGTCTATTGGACATTACCGTATCATACAAGTCCTGTAGGAAATGTTGTGTATCTCTCAAGACAACTGAATAATTATTAAGGACCGTCTTAAGTTGTGACGCAAGATAAATAGAGAGCGGCTCCGTCAACCAACCCCCTCCGGCCATTATGGGTCTAAACGGGGGTAAAGTTGGATGTTTACGTATTTTAGGGAGACTGTGCATTTGCAGTACGAGGGGCTCATCTACAATAAAATACTCCAATAGCTGTTTAGTCAATAGTTACATGCAAACACTCTCATATAACATTTCATCAATTTGCTGTTTCATTTTAAAAATACTATTTAAATCAATTTTAGAATAAACAGATTCATCTGCTATCATATCACACATCCTTTCAATATAATAATCCCTATCTAAACAACTGTCGGTCCACCTTTGTCTGAAGGGCAGATGATAATGTTATCATTTGACCATAAATTATAAAGTGCTTTAAATTCAGCACTAGACAAATTACCATGCTTACTATACTTCATAACATCAAACAAGTCATATATGTCCTTCTCAGAAGCTTTAATGAATACTTCACCGTTATTAGGTAGTGAAGGTGTCATAACACTAGGTTTCTTAAACGTAGAAGAAATTGTCTCCTTGTTATCACCAAATATCTGTTTTAGTGCTATATTAAGCGCAAATAGATGAAGCTCTATAATTAATTCACTAATATCAGTCATGGTTGTGGGTATAAACCCTAAGCCTTTTTCTAACACTACTTATTCAATGTCTGTTCAACGATACCTGGATATATTCCATATCAGTCCTCATGTCCTAAATTCCACATCTTCTTCAAAGTTCTGTTCTGATGTATCATGGGTGGTTCTTTGCACTTGTGACTCACCCATTACACTTCCTGATCAAACGACCTCTTCCTCATAAGCCAAAAAGGGAGAGGAAAAGCTGGAAAATACTGTTCCCTTGAGGTTGCTTACTACCACGCCTGTTCCATCTGATGTACTCGGAGGTTGGACTTTGACTGGAGAACCGTCATTCACCAAAGACATAGAGTACACGGACACTTCCGCTTCAGACGCAGAAGTATTCACAGAGTTTTCCTGATTGGATGGAACTCCAGCAGGTAGCTGTGGATTGGGCAACTTCACTGGTTCAACATTTTGAACTGAATTTTTAGGTCTAGATGTATGGGAAGTATTTATTGTCCTCGGCCAGGTGAAAACATTATGATTTTCAAAATCATGCACATCCCTTAACAATTTTCTTCTTTTTTGTGCTAATAGCTTTTTTCATAGTTTGCCACTTTGTCAATGAGCTCATTCAAAAAGAGCTCAGCAACTTCATCACCAATAAGGGAAGTAAGCTGTAACTGATTCTGATGAAAATTATTAACCAACTCAACTTCAATTGGCTGAAAAAAGTCTATGAGTAATCTTAAATATGCCTTACTAGTTTCCATATTGATCTGTTGCCATTGTACTAGTAATTGGGGGTATGTATCCCCATAGGTTGGCATAGTAAGAACATGAAGTTTCCTGGGTACCACATATATGCTTAAGCAGGCTTCTAAATGGAATCGTTGACAATGAAGCCTTTTGTGTCGATATAAATCATTCTCTATATTTCGTCTTAATTCACGTACCTTTGGGGATGGCATATTAAGTTGCATTGGATCAGTCTCATTGTTTGGTTACTCACCCGATAACACATAATGTAAATGAGTAGCTGTTCTTCTAAAGAAGTATGGTGCTTTTGATTACCCAAAATGCTTTGCAGATGCATGTAAACTATTGGCAATACCTAACTTGACATAATTTTGTGGGTGTGGTTATAAGAAAAAAGTGAGTCAACAGGAAAACTAAAATATCAAAAAATATCATAAACTGTTTTTTTTCAAACCACTTGCTGCTTTAATATCAACAACATATCCAAAATTAACATCAACAATAAAAAATAGATGCATGTAAGCATAACAACAGACTTTATTTACTCCATCCAAAGCCAAAACCATGTTGCCTCAAACCAGAAACTTTCTTGAGTCAGAAATAATGTTCAAATCCTTAGCCATCTCTATGGATCAGTCATTCAATGTTGACCACCATAAAAATAAACAAAGCCTAAAATAAATAAATGTTTAATTTTTGTCTTGGAAAATCGTGTGCTTCTTATTTCCAGAAGCCAAAACAGGTATTGGCAAAAGAATTCTACTACCACAAGCAGAATATAGTATATTATTAAAATAAACAAAATAAATTAAAAACAAACAAATAACAAAACAAATAAACAAAGCTTTCCTTTAAGCCATAGTAAACTAAATATATAACTTCTTTACACTAGCCCATCACCAGGGACATCACTGTAGTGCACTTGTAAAGCAAACATACTACTAGTAAAAGAATATTTATACCTACCTACTATACTCTATACTTTTTATACTATTAAGATTAGGGTCATAGCCTTACTTTACCAGTTTTCTAACCCAGACTGTATGCAACTACAGCAACCAGTCACAATCATACAACAACATTATAATACAATGACTTTACAAACTACTTGCCAGCAACCATTCTTTCTCTGTCCTTGGACTCAGTCCCTCCAAACCTCATTAGTTTGAAACAATTTTGCTCCAAACTAAAAGAATGTCTTCCCATTTGAACCAAATGTCATTTCTCCCAGTACACTGCTGTATGTATGCCTCTTTCTCTTTACCATTAAGTAGTTCTCTATGAAACATTCCATTGCTCCTGCAAGCATACCATTAGAACATGTCAAATCCTTTACCTTGCTAACAGCTCATGTTGTTTAACTAGTATGAACACTGTTTTCATCCTGAAATAATCTGGTCAGTCATCAGCTATAATTTTTAAAAAGCTATTTTTATTGCTTTTATATATGACTGCTGGTTAGTTAACTTGGATAATTACATGTACAACCAGATGTGCAGATAAGATCCCTACTGGAGAAAATCTTCCACTTTTTCATTTTATGAGGAAAACTATTTTTTTTTTTTTTTTCTTTCAAGCTAGGAATTTTGGTAACAAAAAGGCACAGCATGACCATCCATGTAAAACGGTTTATTACATCAAGCTTTTGAGTTGAAACTCTTTTTCAAGAATGGAATTTTATCATATTTGGACTGTCATGTTTTGAAAGGGGATGTTTTGTCTCAATGAATGCTTGCATGAAAAGACTGTAAAATCTGCTTTTGACCTATTTTCTACATCTGTATGTAAAATGTTTGCATAAGGGGCAGGACATTGTGCTTTTGGGGATGTCCAGTTGTGTTCTTACCAAAAAAAATCATGTCTTTGCTGACAGATGGTCTACTAACTCTCATAGACTCTACTACTACCTATCTTTCAGTCTTCTTTTTTGGTTGGACTATGGAGCAGTTACCAGTCTCCTTGGTTCTTCCTTCCCCCATCCACAAGAACAAAAAGAAATTTACTAGGGAGTTTTGGTGTTGTCAGTTCCTTTATTGCCTCAGCTACCAAAGGATGACTCTGCTGTGACTGGGCTTGGTTTCTTGGATCATGCATCACTGTCTTTTGGTCCCACTGTTGTAGGTGTCTTCGTGTTTCACTGTTGCAGTCATCACACTTGGGTTTTCCTTCCATGGGTATCCCTCAGTCAGCCTGAATACCAGAGGC